>NW_026884761.1:0-59232 GCF_032173495.1 Musca vetustissima | reverse complement strand
GTCCGTTTGTATATAGTCTGAAAGTACGTTTCAAGACCTTTCAATTGATGTGGGTCTTCATACTGCATCCATTTTAGTTTTTGCGCTATATGGCGTTTTCTACACAGAGTCCCCACTGTCACTGAGACTTGCAATGAAAATCGAGAAAATCCGTTAGGCGAAGGTTTGTTTTCCGGCATATGGTGTGTATATTCTGAAAGTACATTTCGAGACCTTTCAATTGATGTGCGTATCAATACTGCATCCATTTTAGTTTTTGCGCAATATGGCGTTTTCTACACAGAGTCCCCACTTTTTTCCACAACATGGCGCTTTCTATGTGGGTCTAATTGATGTGGGTCTCCATACTGCATCCATTTTAGTTTTTGCGCAATATGGCGTTTTCTACCCAGAGTCCCCACTGTCACTGAGACTTGCAATGAAAATCGAGAAAATCCGTCAGGCGAAGGTTTGTTTTTCGGAATATGGTGTGTATATTCTGACAGTACATTTTGAGACCTTTCAATTGATATGGGTCTCCATACTGCATCCATTTTAGTTTTTGCGCAATATGGCGTTTTCTACACAGAGTCCCCACTTTTTTCCACAACATGGCGTTTTCTACACAGACTCCCCATTGTCACTGGAAAATCGAGAAAATCCGTTTAGCAAAGTTTTTTCTTCGGTATAAGGTGTATATATTCTGAAAGTACGTTTCGAGACCTTTCAATTGATGTGGGTCTCCATACTGCGTCCATTTTAGTTTTTGCGCAATATGGCGTTTTCTACACAGAGTCCCCACTGTCACTGAGACTTGCAAGGAAAATCGAGAAAGTCCGTTAGGCGAAAGTTTGTTTTTCGGCATAGGGTGTATATATTCTGAAAGTACATTTCGAGACCTTTCAATTGATGTGCGTATCAATACTGCATCCATTTTAGTTTTTGCGCAATATGGCGTTTTCTACACAGAGTCCCCACTTTTTTCCACAACATGGCGTTTTCTACACAGACTCCCCATTGTCACTGGAAAATCGAGAAAATCCCGTTAGCAAAGTTTTTTCTTCGGTATAAAGTGTATATATTCTGAAAGTACGTTTCGAGACCTTTCAATTGATGTGGGTCTCCATACTGCGTCCATTTTAGTTTTTGCGCAATATGGCGTTTTCTACCCAGAGTCCCCACTGTCACTGAGACTTGCAACCAAAATCGAGAAAATCCGTTAGGCGAAGGTTTGTTTTCCGGCATATGGTGTATATATTCTGAAAGTACATTTCAAGACCTTTCAATTGATGTGGGTATCAATACTGCATCCGTTTTAGTTTTTGCGCAATATGGCGTTTTCTACACAGAGTCCCCACTGTCACTGAGACTTGCAAGGAAAATCGAGAAAGTCCGTTAGGCGAAAGTTTGTTTTTCGGCATAGGGTGTATATATTCTGAAAGTACATTTCGAGACCTTTCAATTGATGTGCGTATCAATACTGCATCCATTTTAGTTTTTGCGCAATATGGCGTTTTCTACACAGAGTCCCCACTGTCACTGAGACTTGCAACCAAAATCGAGAAAATCCGTTAGGCGAAAGTTTGTTTTCCGGCATATGGTGTATATATTCTGAAAGTACATTTCGAGACCTGTCACACAGAGTCCCCACTGTCACTGAGACTTGCAAGGAAAATCGAGAAAGTCCGTTAGGCGAAAGTTTGTTTTTAGGCATAGGGTGTATATATTCTGAAAGTACATTTCGAGACCTTTCAATTGATGTGCGTATCAATACTGCATCCATTTTAGTTTTTGCGCAATATGGCGTTTTCTACACAGAGTCCCCACTTTTTTCCACAACATGGCGTTTTCTACACAGACTCCCCATTGTCACTGGAAAATCGAGAAAATCCGTTTAGCAAAGTTTTTTCTTCGGTATATGGTGTATATATTCTGAAAGTACGTTTCAAGACCTTTCAATTGATGTGGGTCTTCATACTGCATCCATTTTAGTTTTTGCGCTATATGGCGTTTTCTACACAGAGTCCCCACTGTCACTGAGACTTGCAATGAAAATCGAGAAAATCCGTTAGGCGAAGGTTTGTTTCCGGCATATGGTGTGTATATTCTGAAAGTACATTTCGAGACCTTTCAATTGATGTGCGTATCAATACTGCATCCATTTTAGTTTTTGCGCAATATGGCGTTTTCTACACAGAGTCCCCACTTTTTTCCACAACATGGCGTTTTCTACACAGACTCCCCATTGTCACTGGAAAATCGAGAAAATCCGTTTAGCAAAGTTTTTTCTTCGGTATAAGGTGTATATATTCTGAAAGTACATTTCGAGACCTTTAATTGATGTGGGTCTCCATACTGCATCCATTTTAGTTTTTGCGCAATATGGCGTTTTCTACCCAGAGTCCCCACTGTCACTGAGACTTGCAATGAAAATCGAGAAAATCCGTCAGGCGAAGGTTTGTTTTTCGGAATATGGTGTGTATATTCTGACAGTACATTTTGAGACCTTTCAATTGATATGGGTCTCCATACTGCATCCATTTTAGTTTTTGCGCAATATGGCGTTTTCTACACAGAGTCCCCACTTTTTTCCACAACATGGCGTTTTCTACACAGACTCCCCACTTTTTTCCACAACATGGCGTTTTCTACACAGACTCCCCATTGTCACTGGAAAATCGAGAAAATCCGTTTAGCAAAGTTTTTTCTTCGGTATAAAGTGTATATATTCTGAAAGTACGTTTCGAGACCTTTCAATTGATGTGGGTCTCCATACTGCGTCCATTTTAGTTTTTGCGCAATATGGCGTTTTCCCCACTGTCACTGAGACTTGCAACCAAAATCGAGAAAATCCGTTAGGCGAAGGTTTGTTTTCCGGCATATGGTGTATATATTCTGAAAGTACATTTCAAGACCTTTCAATTGATGTGGGTATCAATACTGCATCCGTTTTAGTTTTTGCGCAATATGGCGTTTTCTACACAGAGTCCCCACTGTCACTGAGACTTGCAAGGAAAATCGAGAAAGTCCGTTAGGCGAAAGTTTGTTTTTCGGCATAGGGTGTATATATTCTGAAAGTACATTTCGAGACCTTTCAATTGATGTGCGTATCAATACTGCATCCATTTTAGTTTTTGCGCAATATGGCGTTTTCTACCCAGAGTCCCCACTGTCACTGAGACTTGCAACCAAAATCGAGAAAATCCGTTAGGCGAAGGTTTGTTTTCCGGCATATGGTGTATATATTCTGAAAGTACATTTCGAGACCTTTCAATTGATGTGGGTATCAATACTGCATGCATTTTAGTTTTTGCGCAATATGGCGTTTTCTACACAGAGTCCCCACTGTCACTGAGACTTGCAAGGAAAATCGAGAAAGTCCGTTAGGCGAAAGTTTGTTTTTAGGCATAGGGTGTATATATTCTGAAAGTACATTTCGAGACCTTTCAATTGATGTGCGTATCAATACTGCATCCATTTTAGTTTTTGCGCAATATGGCGTTTTCTACACAGAGTCCCCACTTTTTTCCACAACATGGCGTTTTCTACACAGACTCCCCATTGTCACTGGAAAATCGAGAAAATCCGTTTAGCAAAGTTTTTTCTTCGGTATATGGTGTATATATTCTGAAAGTACGTTTCAAGACCTTTCAATTGATGTGGGTCTTCATACTGCATCCATTTTAGTTTTTGCGCTATATGGCGTTTTCTACACAGAGTCCCCACTGTCACTGAGACTTGCAATGAAAATCGAGAAAATCCGTTAGGCGAAGGTTTGTTTTCCGGCATATGGTGTGTATATTCTGAAAGTACATTTCGAGACCTTTCAATTGATGTGCGTATCAATACTGCATCCATTTTAGTTTTTGCGCAATATGGCGTTTTCTACACAGAGTCCCCACTTTTTTCCACAACATGGCGTTTTCTACACAGACTCCCCATTGTCACTGGAAAATCGAGAAAATCCGTTTAGCAAAGTTTTTTCTTCGGTATAAGGTGTATATATTCTGAAAGTACATTTCGAGACCTTTAATTGATGTGGGTCTCCATACTGCATCCATTTTAGTTTTTGCGCAATATGGCGTTTTCTACCCAGAGTCCCCACTGTCACTGAGACTTGCAATGAAAATCGAGAAAATCCGTCAGGCGAAGGTTTGTTTTTCGGAATATGGTGTGTATATTCTGACAGTACATTTTGAGACCTTTCAATTGATATGGGTCTCCATACTGCATCCATTTTAGTTTTTGCGCAATATGGCGTTTTCTACACAGAGTCCCCACTTTTTTCCACAACATGGCGTTTTCTACACAGACTCCCCATTGTCACTGGAAAATCGAGAAAATCCGTTTAGCAAAGTTTTTTCTTCGGTATAAGGTGTATATATTCTGAAAGTACGTTTCGAGACCTTTCAATTGATGTGGGTCTCCATACTGCGTCCATTTTAGTTTTTGCGCAATATGGCGTTTTCTACACAGAGTCCCCACTGTCACTGAGACTTGCAAGGAAAATCGAGAAAGTCCGTTAGGCGTGTATATATTCTGAAAGTACATTTCGAGACCTTTCAATTGATGTGCGTATCAATACTGCATCCATTTTAGTTTTTGCGCAATATGGCGTTTTCTACACAGAGTCCCCACTTTTTTCCACAACATGGCGTTTTCTACACAGACTCCCCATTGTCACTGGAAAATCGAGAAAATCCGTTTAGCAAAGTTTTTTCTTCGGTATAAAGTGTATATATTCTGAAAGTACGTTTCGAGACCTTTCAATTGATGTGGGTCTCCATACTGCGTCCATTTTAGTTTTTGCGCAATATGGCGTTTTCTACCCAGAGTCCCCACTGTCACTGAGACTTGCAACCAAAATCGAGAAAATCCGTTAGGCGAAGGTTTGTTTTCCGGCATATGGTGTATATATTCTGAAAGTACATTTCAAGACCTTTCAATTGATGTGGGTATCAATACTGCATCCGTTTTAGTTTTTGCGCAATATGGCGTTTTCTACCCAGAGTCCCCATTGTCACTGAGACTTGCAAGGAAAATCGAGAAAGTCCGTTAGGCGAAAGTTTGTTTTTCGGCATAGGGTGTATATATTCTGAAAGTACATTTCGAGACCTTTCAATTGATGTGCGTATCAATACTGCATCCATTTTAGTTTTTGCGCAATATGGCGTTTTCTACCCAGAGTCCCCACTGTCACTGAGACTTGCAACCAAAATCGAGAAAATCCGTTTTAGTTTTCCGTTTTCTGAGTCCCCACTGTCACTGTTGCAAGGAAAATCGAGAAAGTCCGTTAGGCGAAAGTTTGTTTTTAGGCATAGGTGTATATATTCTGAAAGTACATTTCGAGACCTTTCAATTGATGTGCGTATCAATACTGCATCCATTTTAGTTTTTGCGCAATATGGCGTTTTCTACACAGAGTCCCCACTTTTTTCCACAACATGGCGTTTTCTACACAGACTCCCCATTGTCACTGGAAAATCGAGAAAATCCGTTTAGCAAAGTTTTTTCTTCGGTATATGGTGTATATATTCTGAAAGTACGTTTCAAGACCTTTCAATTGATGTGGGTCTTCATACTGCATCCATTTTAGTTTTTGCGCTATATGGCGTTTTCTACACATCGAGAAAATCCGTTAGGCGAAGGTTTGTTTTCCGGCATATGGTGTGTATATTCTGAAAGTACATTTCGAGACCTTTCAATTGATGTGCGTATCAATACTGCATCCATTTTAGTTTTTGCGCAATATGGCGTTTTCTACACAGAGTCCCCACTTTTTTCCACAACATGGCGTTTTCTACACAGACTCCCCATTGTCACTGGAAAAAAATCGAGAAAATCCGTTTAGCAAAGTTTTTTCTTCGGTATAAGGTGAATATATTCTGAAAGTACATTTCGAGACCTTTCAATTGATGTGGGTCTTCATACTGCATCCATTTTAGTTTTTGCGCTATATGGCGTTTTCTACACAGAGTCCCCACTGTCACTGAGACTTGCAATGGAAATCGAGAAAATCCGTTAGGCGAAGGTTTGTTTTCCGGCATATGGTGTGTATATTCTGAAAGTACATTTCGAGACCTTTCAATTGATGTGCGTATCAATACTGCATCCATTTTAGTTTTTGCGCAATATGGCGTTTTCTACACAGAGTCCCCACTTTTTTCCACAACATGGCGTTTTCTACACAGACTCCCCATTGTCACTGGAAAATCGAGAAAATCCGTTTAGCAAAGTTTTCTTCGGTATAAGGTGTATATATTCTGAAAGTACATTTCGAGACCTTTAATTGATGTGGGTCTCCATACTGCATCCATTTTAGTTTTTGCGCAATATGGCGTTTTCTACCCAGAGTCCCCACTGTCACTGAGACTTGCAATGAAAATCGAGAAAATCCGTCAGGCGAAGGTTTGTTTTTCGGAATATGGTGTGTATATTCTGACAGTACATTTTGAGACCTTTCAATTGATGTGGGTCTCCATACTGCATCCATTTTAGTTTTTGCGCAATAGGGCGTTTTCTACACAGAGTCCCCACTTTTTTCCACAACATGGCGTTTTCTACACAGACTCCCCATTGTCACTGGAAAATCGAGAAAATCCTTTTAGCAAAGTCACTGAGACTTGCAACCAAAATCGAGAAAATCCGTTAGGCGAAGGTTTGTTTTCCGGCATATGGTGTATATATTCTGAAAGTACATTTCGAGACCTTTCAATTGATGTGGGTATCAATACTGCATGCATTTTAGTTTTTGCGCAATATGGCGTTTTCTACACAGAGTCCCCACTGTCACTGAGACTTGCAAGGAAAATCGAGAAAGTCCGTTAGGCGAAAGTTTGTTTTTAGGCATAAGAACATCTTCTATGGGCATATCTTAAGGTAGCGGCTTGAAAATATGGTTGAGTAACATGGATACAAATACCCATCATCCGATGAGGATATATTTTCGATGACTGAGATACGATAAATTCAGATACGCCAATAATTTTTTTTAAAAATACCATTTTGTGGAGGAGGTAACAGATGGAGGTGGTCGATTATGTAAAATTGATAAAAAGTTTTGACATTATAATTTTTGAATTGTTGTTACTTTGCGAAAAAAATGTATTTCAAGAAAACAAAAATTACCACCTTTACAAAAAACAGCGAATTATTTAATAACTACTTCAGCATGGTCATTTCACCCTTTTTTGTAGTTTAATGCGAGCATATAAAAATACCGGGGTTTACCTAATTTTAAAATTAATTTTAGTAAATATAGCAGCTGTATATAGGATGCTTACTAATTGATCATATCTAAATTTTAATTTGATAAATTCAGCAGGGGCAGCGAAGCGCCACGGGTCCCGCTAGTTTAACATAAATTCCACCTTATGGTGGAGGGTATAAAAATCAAAGCTCTGTTCATAGAAAAAAATATTCTTAAAATATTCCACGATTGAGTTCTTTCAAATTTCTGCTTTTAAAATTTTTACGCTTTAGCTGATCGTCAAAAATATTCATTTCTTGGCACACATTATTATAGGCACAATTCAGTACGCTATGCCAAATTTTTTGCAAATCGAAAGATAAACAGGTTCTTTGATGTACCAATTACCTTAAATCGGATGAAAAAATATATGTGAGCTATATCTAAATCTGAACCGATTTTCACGAAACTTTGCACACATCATTTTAGACTTAACTCAGTACGCTATGCCAAATTTCGCAAATGGAAAGACATATAGGGACCTTGGTACACAATTTACCTTAAATCGGATATATATGGGAGCTATATCAAAATCTGAACCGACTTTCACGAAACTTAACATACATCATTCTATACCTTATTCATTACTCTGTGTTCATTACTCTTCATTCATTACTCTTTTCGTGCCAATCGAAAGGGAATTTAATGGATTATTTACCGAACATCGGGCGAAACTATATATGGGAGCTATATCTAAATCTGAACTTAACACACGTCATTCTGGACCTAATTCAGTAAGCTGTGCCAAATTTCGTGCAAATCGAAGGAAATATAGGGATTTTGATGCCCCATTTACCTTAAATCGGACGAAAATATATATGGGAGCTATATCTAAATATAAACGGATTTTTCCCAATTTCAATAGGTTTTGTCCTTGGGCCAAAAAATGGGCCAAATTTCATCTAATTCCAATCAAAAATGCTACCTGTACTTTCTTTACAATTTAACATGGACAGACGGATGGACGAACATGCATAAATCGACTTAAAAAACCAGTAAGGAAAGTAGTAAAGTCGGACTGGGCCTACTATATGATACCCTTCACCACTTTGGGTATATTTTACATATGTATCCTAGCAGACGACGCGTTTTGTCATAAATCTATATCTGAACCGATTTCAGGGAAACTTGCCAGAGACTAATTTATATAACATCAGTACGTTGCGTCAATCGGCCTAGCTATGGATCTTTTCACGAATCTTAGCATCATCATTCTAGACATAATTCAGTACCCTATACCAAAATTCGTGCAAATCGAAAGATATATAGGGTCTTTGTTGCACCAATTACCTTTAATCAGATGAAAATACATATGGGAGCTATATCTAAATCTGAACCGATTTTCACGAAACTTGGCAGACATCATTCTCGATCTTATTCATAACTCTGTGCCAAATTTCGTGCACATCAAAATATTTCCAGGGACTTTAGTGGACTATTTACCTAAAATCGGGCGATGCTATATATGGAAGCTATATCTAAATCTGAACCGATTTTCTCAAAATTTGGACACATCATTCTAGACTTAATTCAGTACACTGTGCCAAAATTCGTGCAAATCAAAAGATTTCCAGGGACTTTAGTGGACTATTTACCTAAAATCGGGCGAAGCTATATATGGGAGCTATATCTAAATCTGAACCGATTTTCACGAAACGTTGCACATATCATTCTAGACTTAATTTAGTACTTTGTGCTAAATTTCGTGCAAATCTAAAGATATATAGGGACTTTGGTGCACCATTTACCTTAAATCGGACAAAAATATATATGGGAGTTATATCTAAATCTAAACCGATTTTTCCCAATTTCAATGGGCCAAACAAATGAGCTGTGCAAAATTTCATCCAATTCGGATTATAAATGCGACCTATACTTGCTTACAATTTAACATGGACAGACGGACGGACATGCATAAATCGACTTAGAAAGTGATTCTATGCATATTCTCAAAAGGAGCCATGGGTCTATCTCTATTATTTTTGCCTGTTACAAACATATGCACAAAGACATAATACCCTGTACCACAGTGTGGTGAAGGGTATAATGATTCTCTGCATATTTTCAAAAGGAACAATGTGTCTAGAATGGCGTGTGCTAGATTTTGTGAAAATCGGTTCAGATTTAGCTCCCATATATATTTTCATCCGATTTTATGTAAATGGTGCACCAAAGTCCCTGTATATCTTTCGATTCCCACGATATTTGACAGAGCGTACTGAATTGAGTCTAGAATGATGTCTGCTAAGCTTCGTGAAAATCGGTTCAGATTTAGATATAGCTCCAATGTTTATTTTCGACCGATTTTAACTGAACTGCTTAGTTTTGTGAAAATTGGTGCAGATTTAGATATAGCTCCCAAATATATTTTCCTTCGATTTTATGTAAATTGTGCACTTAAGGCCCAAAGTTTGTACTTTACTTGTTTATTTTTTTTTTTTTGTGTTCAGCTTAAATATTCATTTTGGTCAGACTCAAACTGTGCTTTTGAATTAATGTTATATTAGTACCTTGACCTATATTGAATACATTTTCAGTAATTAAAAGTTTTAAATCTTACTTCAATCTTGACAATACTATACTTGAATTTACCTACTGTCAATATATCATTTACCGAAGCAATTAAAGTTGATTTTTTGTTTGATGTACTTCTTCCAATATCCTAAGAGGAAATACATAAATACACACACATCTAAAGCTTCTTATCGACAAATAACTTTTGTTACTTACTTTGGCCTGAAATTCGACCATCTATTGAGCTTTAAATTGCACAGCACATATTTATAAACTACTTACTATGACAAAAGAACAAACTCTTGTTTCCATGGTGCAATGTGACAATGCTGAAAGTGTCCTTGAAAACAACAAAAAGAAGAAGAGTCGACACAAAAATTCAGACGAAATAAATTTATAATTTTAATCTTAAGTGTTTTTTTTTTGTTTTTATTATCTTCTTGTCTTTGTGAACTTTATTTTTTGCTGCTATTGTTCTTTTAAGAAATGTATTTGTTACTTTCGAATTTCTTGTATTTTTATGATGAAATGATATACACTTAAATAAATAATAACATATTTATTAAGGAATTGTGTAAAAATCATGTAAACAACGCCATAAAAAAGATTATGGTAAATAATAACATTAAATATTAGTAAATAAAATAGAAAAGAAGGAACAAATGTCGAACGAGGCCGTATATATGGTACCCTAAACCTTGAAAAAATATTCTTTAAAAATCCACTCTTATTTTCGGTCCTTGAAAAGGTTTTCTTTATAAATCCACATTTATTTTTGGTCCTTGAAAAAAAAAGTTCTTTAAAAATCAATGTATATTTTTGGTCCTTGAAAAAATATTCTTTAAAAATCCACGAATGTTTTTGGTGCTTGAAAAAATATTCTTTAGAAAGCCACGCATATTTTTGGCTTTGAAAAAATATTCTTTATACAATCCAAGCCTTTGACATGTTCTCAAAAAATTATTTAAAAAAAATGACTCCTCTGGTGCTTTTAATTTTTTTTAAGGAATTTTCTTTCAGTGTAAAAGTATTTTTCCATGTCAAATTGTACGGAAAAACAATCTGGAAATGATTAACAATTTATCTTCTAAACTTCTCCTTCTTCTGTTTTAGTCATAAACTTTTCATATCTGGATTCTGCCATCAAGCATCCGGTGGTATTAACTTAATCGGTAGAGCGGTGAGCTCAACATATTTCAAATTGAAGCGAAAAGCTGCTTTGCTGTTTTCTGCTTTATGGAAGGAAGTCTGTGGTAATAGCTAGGAATATCCTTAAAGTTTCATTGAATATGATGTAAAGGCTCTTAGCGTTCATAATATTTCCAAGTGAAAGAATCCTCATTTGAACAAAAAACGAAAAACCGGGAACAACTGAAAAGTTTAAAAAATTTCAGTTGTTCTAAAGAAATTGTCGGCATTTAACAAAAACAAGTAAATAAACCAGTGAGCGGAGCAGTATAGCCGGAAGGGGCCGACCATATGATACCCTACACAACTTCCATGAAAATCTAACTTTCGGTGGTACTATATTCTGAGCTTGGGCAATATTTTGCGATATTTGCGCCCTCCTATAATTATTTGTCCAGATTCCCTTCACCGAGCCTTGGGCAATATTTTGCGATATTTTCGCCCTCCTATAATTATTTGTCCAGATTCCCTTCACCGTGGGTTGTGTTGTGATGTTCGGCTTTCAATTGCGGCCTATAAATCGACTCCAAAAAATACAAAAATAAGTTTTCAGTCCACATCATCCCAAAATTATTATCTGATCATCATCGAAAATTATAGGCGTTGTCCTTGATCATAACTGAAACCTCATGGAACATGTAAAATTCATCTGCGCTATATTTCCGCCTTCCAGTGTGGTAATGGTTTACTAAATAATATCTCAGTACGTAAGCAACTGTAAATATTTAACTTTAACTCCCACATTTGAGTTCATACGACCATATAAATGATGTCAATTTAAAGGTCAAACACCCCTCTTGGATATGTTATCAACTTCTTGGGTCTTTGTTCTTCAGGGCTAAATATATACGCTATAGAATATAAATTTTGTAATTTTTCACACAAAAGTCAAGGTCCATTTGACCCGCTAAATATTGACCGAATTTTATCAAAACATGCATGCTTATTCTCTGGCCCGATCCCCTTCTCCATGCAAAGATTCGCTGTGATTGGGTCATAATTGCGGCCTCTTGAGCGACCAGAAAAACCGACAAAAATAAAGTTTTTGGTCCGTTTCATCCCCTAAATATTAACCGATCTTTTCCAAAAACAATAAGGCCAGATCTTCATTGGCCAAAACCTATCATACATGCAAAATTTCGTGAAGATTGGTCCATAACTGTGGCCTGTATCGTGTTTACAAATTATAATGGACAGACGGACGGACGGATACACATGTCTAGATCGACTCAGCTAGTCGATATATGACGATCGGTATATTTAAAGGTGGGTCTAGGACCAATATTTTGCGGCGTTACAAACTTTTGGGGCTGCACAAAGCTATAATACCCTGACAACATAGTTGTGTAGGGTATAATTATATAGCATTCGTTCACTGTTTGGGGTAAGGCATTTGAATCCCCTCTTTATACCCCCATACTCATCGAAATAATTATTTTCGACCCTTCAAAAGCCCCAAATACCGAAAATTGATGGTACTCTTATATTGGGCTATATCTAAACATCACAAACGTTCAATCGTCATAGAATTTACGCTGATCAGAATATATTTAATTATACATTACATCGGAAGCCGCGACAGTAAAATATAGTTCCTCGGGGGGCTGGAAACTTCATTGCAAATAAATTATGATTTTAAATGATTTTAAAACTTACTGTTTGCTTATATTCACTTATTTATAAACCCCGTTATAAATTACTTCTGAGGTTTTAACCTCACTTCCTACACTCAATTTTGTATAGTTCCAAGTGGGGTTGGAAACTTTACTTCAAGCAACTGTCAATATACCCATGGTGGAAGATATATAAAGTTCGATCCAGCCGAACTTAACGCTTGTTTCATTAATTATGTCTGGGCATAATAATAACAATTTTTTTCAGCATAGAGATTAATTTTGGTCAGACCCAGTCTACACCATACTGTGCTCTTGAATTAATGCTTACCTTTACCTATTTTGAAAAATTTCAATAACCTAACTAAACAATTCTGATTTCAATTTTCAAGCAATTAAAAGTTTTAAATCTTACTTCAATCTTGACAATATTATACTTGAATTTACCTACTGTCAATATATCATTTACCTAACCAATTAAAGTTGATTTTTTGTTTGATGCACTTCTTCCAATATCCTAAGAGGAATACATACATACATACACACTCACACACATCTAAAGCTTCTTATCAACGAAAAACTTTTGTTACTTATTTTGGCTTGAAATTCGACCTTCTATTGAACTTTAAATAGCACATCACATATCTCTAAACTACTTACTATGAAAAAAGAATCTCTTGTTTCCATTTTGCAATGAGACAAAGCTCTAAACTACTTACTATGAAAAAAGAATAAACTCTTGTTTCCATGGTGCAATGAGACAAAGCTGAAAGTGTCCTTGAAAACAACGAAAAGAAGAATAGTCGACAAACAAATTCAGACGAAATAAATTTATAATTTTAATCTTAAGTGGTTTTTTTGTTTTTATTATCTTCTTGTCTTTGTGAACTTTATTTTTTGTTGCTATTGTTTTTTATGAAATATACTTCTTACTTTAGAGTTTCTTGTATTTTTATGATGAAACGATATACACTTAAACAAATACTAAAATATTTATTAAGTAAGTTGTGTAAAAATCATGTAAACAACGCCATAAAAAATATGATTGTAAACAATAACATTAAATATTAGTAAAAAATCAGTAAGAAAAGATCAAATGTCGAACGAGGCCGACTATATGATGCATTACACCTTGATATTATTTAAAAATCCACGCCTATTTGTGGTCCTTGGAAAACTGTTTTTTAAAAATCCACACCCATTTTTGGTCCTTGAAAAAATATTATTTAAAAATCCACGTCTGCTTGTGATTATTGAAAAAGCATTCTTTAACAAATCCATTGGCCCTCAAAAATTTTTTTTAAACAATCTTCCACTTTTCTGGAGTCTTTTTTTTTTAATTTTCTTTCAGTGTATGAAAAGTAAAAGTATTTTCCTCTGTCATGTTGTACAGAAAAACAATCTGGAATTGATTAACAATTTATCTTCTAAACTTCTACTTCTTCTGTCTTCTGTTTTAGTCAAAAACTTTTCCTATCTCGATTCTACCATCAACCATCCGGTGGTATTAACTTACGCGGTAGAGCGGTGAGCTCAACATATTTCAAATTCAAGCGACAAGCTGCTTTGCTGTTTTCTGATTTATGGAAGGAAGTCTGTGGCAGCAGCTAGGAATGTCCTTTCATTGAAATGGATGTAAAGGCTCTTAGCGTTTATAATATTTCCCAGTGAAAGAATCCTCAACAAAAACAAGTAAATAAGATATACGGTAAAATGAAAGGAGTAGGAGGTATTAATTCCGCTCTTGAATTGGTCATTACTGGAGCGTTTATAAATATTTAGTTATTTATTTGTTCTTGTTATTTTGGTGGGTGTCCTTTATTGTTCCTTTTCTTTCCGACTGGCATATTTGTACAGGACCAACTGCCGTAATGTGAAATTCATGCGAACGGCAAGCAAACAAAAAATATTTAGGTATAGAAAGTAAACGCGTTATTTAGATGAAAGACACTTAGCAGACCGAAAAGAACAATTTTTACAAATTAGGCTGAAAATGTCATGACAACAATTAGACGAAAGATCCCGGAAAAGTGGTTATCTGAAAAATTGCTGTTTATTTAATTTCACGAAATTAGTCAACATATTTGCTCCAAATAGAAATCAGAAGCTTAATTTTGACATTGAAAAGGGTTCGGGATTTTCTTTCTTTAGGGAGGGTGGATTTATTTTTCACAATAAAGATGAGAGACAGCTTTAAGGTTAATCTCTTAAAAGTGTTGTTGGAGGGATATTGATTAAAAATTCACGTCTTTATAATATTTGGAAAATATTTTCTATGCCTCTGATAGCCTTTGGAAGAATACTCTTTAAAAATTCCACGCCACTGATAGGCTTTTTAAAAATATTCTTTAAAAAATCCACGCTTCTGATATCCTTTGAAAAAATATTCTTTTAAAAATCCAGGCGTATAATGTCCATGTTAAATTGTAAACAAAGTACAGGTCACATTTATGATGCTAATTGGATGCAAATTGGCACAGCTCATTTATATGGCCCAAGGACGAACACTATTGAAATTGGGAAAAATCAGTTTAGATTTAGGTATAGCTCTCATATATAGTTTGGTCTGATTTAAGGTAAATGGTGCATCAAAGTCCCCAAAATATGCTTCGATTTAGATATAGCTCCCATATATATTTTCTCCCGATTTAATGTAAATGGTGTACCAAACTCCCTATATATCTTTCGATTTGCACAAAATATCGCACAGCGTACTGAATTAGGTCTAGAATGATGTGTCCTAAGTTTCATGAAAATCGGTTCACATTTAGATAAAGCTTCCATATATAGTGTAGTCCGATTTAATGTAAATGGTGTACCAAAGTCCTTTTATATCTTTCGAAATTTGGCACAGCATACTGAATTAAGAGATAATAATGAAATAAATAATAGCTGCCATGTATATTTTCGTCCGATTCAAGGTAAACGAAATTTGGAACAGCGTACTAATTTAAGCCTAGAATGATGTGTGTTAAGTTTCATGAAAATCGGTTCAGATTTAAATATAGCTCCCATTTATATTTTCGTTCGATTTAATGAAAATGTGTATTTTTCGACTTGCACGAAATTTGGCATAGCGTACTGAATTGAGTTTTGAATGATGTGTGCTAAGTTACGTGAAGATCATATTCATATATATTTGCGTCCGGTTTTACATATATGGTGCACCAAACTCCTAATATTTGTCCGATTAACACGAAATTGAGACTTGAATGACGTTATTAGGTTTTGTTGAAATTCATGCAGATGCAGCCATACCTTCCAAATGTATTTCGAACGGTTGTACGATTAAAATTAAATTTTTACCAGTGCGGCGCAATGAATAGCGTGTAACAATTTTGCTATAAATCGTTTTCCATACATTTGTCCCATGGTACGCAGACGACTCTTAATCTGCCCGATTGAAATTACATTTATTATAGGTTGCAGAAAGACATGAGTATGTTCCTTCGAGTGGTGAAGGGTATCATATAGTCGGCCCAGTCGGACTTTACTACTTTCCTTACTGGTTTCAAATTTTTTCAAATATCTATCTAGATACCACATTTAATTTCGCCCGATTCCATCTCAATAGTCCTACAAAGATTATATTCTGTTCTATCTACAGGTTATTGTAGATATTAACCTCTCTTGTATCTACCAAAAGTGGTGAAGGGTATCATATAGTCGGCCCGTACGACTTTTGAGCTTTCCTCACTGGTTTAGTATAAAAATAAACTTATAATAAATGTTTAAAACGTGTTGTTGTTTTTTAATGAATTAAAAAAAAAACAAAAATATCACAAACTTTGAAATAAAATTCATAATATACAATTTCAGTTCCATGATAACAAAAAACGTTAATGGATGTTATAATGGATACATTGACATTTATATTAAAAATAAAAAAAGAAAAACAAAACAACACACAAATAAAGTCAATTATCAAATGGTTTTAAGTGTTGCAATTTGACTTGCTTTTGGGGCATTCATTCACTCAACAGTCAATCACCGTCTGAAAAAGAAAAAAACGAAACAGCAAATTGTTGGCATTTTATAACAAAAGAATGGTAGGAAAATTAAAACACATTTACAATTCTGTGTATCCTTTTTTTAGCTCTTTCAATTAATGCTGGCTCCATTTGATGATTCATTAAAAGAAGCCATGGCTCTATAACAAACAGTGGAACCTTTCCCTACATAACCTATGCATAAGACTTATTATTTTTCATGCTAGGAATGGCTTTAAAAATCCCACCAACCCACCTTTGTTTCACTGTACAGTCTCTCTCTCTCACACAAGCTAGCAATCCTTTAACAAATTGACTAAGCTCTGGCATGCTGTGTCAGGTATATTCTTCACACAAGTAAATAAATTAAGATAAATTGGTTCCAAGTAATAAAAAGAAAGTCGAAATCTTTAACAAAAGAATTATGCGGGGTTCCATTTCCAGCATCATCTTCCCCACACCACCCTCAACTACACCTCATACCTGTGTGCTCCCATTTATGTCTTCATAAAGATTCGCATGCAGTTGATTGTTACAAATATTGGTATTATTATAAAGTCTAAGACCATTTTTTAATTTTCTTTTTTAAAATCATTTAAATGGTAGAGTGCTAATGTAAATGTTTAATTAGGACCATTAATAAATATTAGCTAACTGACTGACTTCCTAAGGAAAAGTAGTGGCGTGGAGAAGTGCAAATGTTTGTGTTTCTTATTTAGATGATACTGAGTTATTCTTTGGAAATTCGGCTGATGTGACTTTTGTTTAACGTTTAATTATCGTCAGTGATTTTTCATTATGCAGCATGTAATTATATTAAATAATATTAATTATATGAAAGAAGATTTTCGAAATAAATAAGCTTTTAATTCACCAAGCGATTTTTCTGCCACGAATATGGAGGGTTGGGACAGGGTGTATATGTTGATTTTTTAAAAAATATTTTCCAAAGCCTGTATAGGCGTGGATTTTGTAAAAAATATTTTCCAAAGGCTATTTAAAAATTTTTTTTCAAAGGCATATATTGGCGTGTATATATTAAATGCGAGGATTTATTAATGAATATGTTTCCAAAGGCTATACAGGGGATTTATTAAAGAATATTTTTCCCAAAAGGTGATGTAGGGGATAATAGATACCAAGCAACGGCTCTGATTGGTTTTAACATGGTCAAGCCTTGCTTATCTTGGTCTATCTTTCATCTCAATTGTGGATACTGACATCCCCGCGGTGTCACCTGGGGTAGCTATCTTCACCATCCGTTGAAATTGTTAGCTGATATGTGCCGCGAGTTCACCCATGAGACCTATAAAAATGGGTTGATGCGTTGGGTTAGTTGCCCACACTCGGAAAACCCCTCCTACTATGAAAAAGCTACCCATGGTAGTTAGAAGCACCGCGAGTTCACCCATAAGAACTATAAAAATGTGTTGAGGCGTTGGGTTAGTTGCGCACACACCGAAAAACCCTCCTACTATGAAAAAGCTACCCATGGTAGATAGCAGCACCAGATTCAAGCATCTCGACATATATGGAAATCATATTGATCATGATATACAGAAGTCACTGGATTTTTTAGACGTTCCATCTATCCGAGGAGCGAATATCGATTCGGACCACTATCTTGTGGCAGCCAAGGTTCGCACTCGTCTTAATGTAGCAGCAAAGGTGCGTTCTAACACAACACGGAAATTCGACGTCGAAAAGCTGCAAACACAACATATAGCTGAAACCTACTCCGCTCAACTTACCCTCTTGCTTGACGAAAGCACTCCTTGTCCCGAAAATAATATAGAAGCACAATGGCGAAGAATTGCTTACTCCCTACAAACTGCAGCAAAAGTAACACTTGGGTACCAAAAACCACCATCAAGAAATTTGTGGTACGATCGAGAGTGTCTTAATGCTACTGATGTGAAAAATTTTACCAAAGAGTAAACACCAAACGGAAGTCTTTGGTGCAGGCACATCCTCCTGTAGAGATGAAGAAGGAAACCTGGTGACGGATACAGACAGCAAGTTGAGGAACTGGAAGGAGCATTTTGAAAAACTTCTGGTATCAAATAGTAGCGGTGAAGAGGATACCCCAGAGCCAATAATAGGTGAAGGTATAGTTTATACCTTCTAACCAAGATGTGGTCAGTACAGCAATCAGTCGGCTGAAGAGTAATAAGCAGCAGGAGCCGATGGGTTACCAGCTGAACTATTCAAGACTGGTGGTCAGATGCTGGTAAGGATCATGCATCAGCTGATTAGTACAATTTGGCTAGAAGAATGCATGCCCAATGATTGGAACCTAAGCATCCTGTGTCCCGTGCACAAAAAAGGAGGCAAAATGATATGTGCCAACTATAGAGGAATAAGTCTCCTTCCCATCGCATATAAAGTGTTATCCAGTGTACTGTGTGAACGCTGAAGCCAGTGGTCCATACCAATGCGGCTTCAGACCTGGAAAATCCACCATTGACCAGATTTTTACTCTGCGCCAAATCCTGGAAAAAATCCACGAACAACACATCGACACATTCCACCTATTCGTCGACTATAAAGCCGTATTGTTTAAAGCTATGTCTGCGTTTGGCATTCGTGCAAAATTAAGGTTATGCAGGATAACCTTAACTGGCACAAGGTCAGCAGTTAAAGTCGGAAAGGACCTCTCGGAGCCCTTCAATGCCGAACGAGGATTCAGACAAGTGATAGTTTGTCGTGTGACCTCTTCAACATCCTGCTGGAAAAGGTCATACGAGATGCAAATGTGAACAGAAATGACACTCTGTACACCAAACAGCATATGTTACTCGCCTACGTCGACGACATCGACATAATGGGTCGAACATTGCGAGCGGTAACAGCAACCTTTGAACGAATTGAGAAGAAGTCTGCGAAGTGGGACTGGCAGTAAATGGCGAAAAGACCAAGCGAGTCTACTGGACGTCTTAGTAGACTCAGACCAACTGTGGAACTTGAAAACTACAGCTCCAAGGTATTGAACGATTTTATATACCTCGGCACTGCCATAAACAAAACTAATAACATCAGCATTGAAATCCGGAGGAGAATAGTGTTGGCCAACATATGCTACTATGGTCTGAGTAAGCAACTCAAAAGCAAGGCCACCTCTCGCCAGACCAAACTCATACTCTACAAGACGCTGATATTATACGTTCTGTTGTATGGATCTGAAACATGGGTACTTGCGCAAGCAGATGAGACAGCTCGTAGAGTGTTTTAGAGAAAAAATTTTCCGGAAGATCGATGACCCGATCTGCGTCGACGGTGAATATCGCCGTCGAATGAACCATGATCTATACCATCTATTCTCGGACATCGACATAGTCAGACGTATCGAGCTGCAGCGACTACGTTGTGAGAATGGATGAAGATGCCCCATCTTAAGAGGCATATAATATTCTCTGACATCGACATAGTCAGACGTATCGAGCTGCAGCGACTACGTTGTGAGAATGGATGAAGATGCCCCATCTTAAGAGGCATATAAAGGCGAACCAAGTGATGGTCCTCGCAGAAGAGGAAAGCCACGAATCCGATGTAAAGATCAAGTAGAAGACAGCATCTCGGAAAATGGTCTTTCAAATTGGATGAGATGCGCACAAGGCCGAAACGTTTGGAAATATTTGTTAAGCTCGTCTTATAGAACAACCAAAGGCTATGTGTGTGCTATATGTGAATGTTTTTCCGAAGGTTATATGGGTGTGGATTTTCTGAAGAATATTTTGAAGGCTATATAGATGTGGAATTTTTAACGAATACTTTTATTGTTTTGTATCTGCTGAACAATTTTTTTTTACCACATACAACCTCACCAGTACCCACCATTTTAAGAGATACTTTGTAGTCAAATTATAAATATTTATCATCAATTTTATTGATGTGTGGCAATAACAATAAACATTTGAGATAATTTATCCTAATTCACATATTACGTTAGACCGCCACCAATGAAAATTAGACTCACATCTATATAACCTTGAGAAAAAGTTGTGTATACAGGTGCCACCACATGTTGCCACATTTTTGATTTGGGGTTCCGTTGTTGTTGCTCTGACTGTTCTAAGATAAATTAGATGTTTGTACATACTTTGTGTTCACATAAATGTGTATACATACATAGATATGTCTGGGGATAAATTAAGTAATTTAACAAACTGATTAACGCCTGTTTTACAAAAGATAAAGTTTGTTTTTAGTTTTTGTTATAGTTGTTATAAAGTGTATATACAATGATAGATATGTACATACATATTTGTTAATATATAAAAGAAGAAGCTTAACATTCTGTCTAACCTTCAAAAACACAATTTCTCAAGACATATTATAAGAAGATTTAGGGTCATGCCACTGCCATCCTCACTGAGATAAATTTTTAACGTTGCCTATTTAAATTGTACATTATATTTTGTTTATCATTTTGTACTGATTGAGTAAACTATGTGTGTGTGCGCACATTTATTCAAGTGTAAAAAGTCTGATGATAAGAAATCATAAAAAAGTATAAAGATTTTTCAGTTTCCGTTGCAATATCAAATAAAATCAAAAAAAGTTTTGGAAAATAATTAAATATTACAATCTAAGCTGTATTAATATTTGATTATATAAATATTGATTAAACCCTCTGTAAGTAGAATTATATGTAAGACAATTTTCCGTCACAAATAATTCAAAATACGGATTACATTTTTAGGAGTCATAAGAAAGGTATTTAGAAGGAAATTATTTTAAATATAAGTTTTTAATTAAATGGTCGGACGGGGCCGACTATATGGTACCCTTCACCACTTTGGGTATATTCAACAGATGACTTTGAATTTTCAGGTTAAGTTATACTAATTTCAGTATGTTTTGTGCATATCGGCCACATTTTGAGTTCTTGGTGCATCATGTAATTAAAATCGGGAGAAAATACATAAAGGAGCTATATCCAAACAGAACCGATTACGAAACTTTCCACACGCTAGGTTATATTAACGTCAGTACGTTGTGCAAAATGTTGTATCAATCGGCCTACCTTTGGGTCTTTGGTAAACCATTTCTTAAAATCTGACGAAAGTATATATGGGAGCTATATCTAAATCTGAACCGATTCTTACAATAAATCCAGTACAATGTGTAAAAGTTTGTAGCAAACGGAGTAACTTTTGGGTCTACGGTGCACCTTTTACTTAAAATCTGACGAAACTATATAGGAGCTATATATATAAATCTAAACCGATTTCAACCAAACTTGTCACACGTTATTTTAATAGTAAATTCAGTATTAGTAAAATAACTAAATTTCGTGCAAATCGAAAGATATATAGGGATTTTGGTTCACCATTTACATTAAATCGGACGAAAATATATATGGGAGCTATATCTAAATCCGGACCGATTTTCAAGAAACTTAACACACATCATTCTAGACATAATTCGCATTGAAATTTTACATGAAGTTCCGCTTATTGTCAATGAAGACGCCTATAATTTTCGGTGATGTTGAGATGATATTTAGAGAGTGTAATGAACCGAAAACTTAATTCTTGTCAGATGTTCTAGTCGCTCTAGAGACAATTAATATATGCAGAACATCAGATATTTTACACGGTGAGGGGGATCTGACCCAAATACTCAGAACGGCTGTTTAGATAATGATCGGTCAATATTCAGAGAGTAAAATCAACCAAAACTTAATGTAATAAAATTTTTATTTTATGTCGTGAATATTAACCCTCGGAAAAACAAGATTTCGAATATATGCCAGGTTTAGAAAGTGGAGTTGTTGATCTATAATCAGTCAAGAGGGTACAAATATCACGACATATTGCACAGGCTCAGTATCATATGGTCGGCCTCGTTCGATTATACTGCTCCGATAACTGGATTGAATTATCATGTCAGGCTTTCAGAGGATAATATATATTTCAGGTCAATTATCCACTTACAAAAATCCTGTCAATTGCAGGCATGACCCAACCTTTTGTTGCCATTTATAATTTCAAATGATTAAAATTTCATTACCGACATTTTCAATATAGATCCATGTTTTTTGTAAAGTCCACTAATGAAGTATCAGCTCCTATTTAGGTATTTTTAAGGTCCTGGTCGCACCCAAGTGGCTGTAATATGATTTTATTTATTTTTTTTTAGAATATACAATACCTATTTACTTATATAGAGGAGGCACCATAAATGAAATACTCTTGGTCAGAATAAAATTCTATATCGATTTAAGCATGTCTGGCTATTTATATCACGGCAGAGGTCGCAATATTCTAAGAATAGCTTTGAAATTTTGCACTGATATCGTTATTACTCCTAGTTGGTATTGCAAATAGGGTATATCGGTCCACGTTTTGGTATTGTCGGTATTATAGGATTTTTCTTCTATAAAAACTGCCTCTTCAGCTCGCCTATAAAGACTGCCTTCAACTCGTCTATAAAAACTCACTTTGGCCCGTCTATGAAATACTTATTGCTTCAGTTGTCCCGGCTTCAGCTCATATGTAAAAACTCGATTCTTCAGCTCATCTATAAAAACTTTCTGCATATAAAACCCTCTAAAACAGACAAAATGTTTCACTCCCACTTCCACAAGAAAAAAAAACCAGTGAGCGGAGCAGTATAGTCGGACGGGGCCGACCATACGATACCCTACACAACTACCACAGAACTCTATCATTCTGCAGATTTTTATTCCGAGCCTGGGTAATATTTCGTGATAGTTGCACCCTCTGGCCCGATTAGAGGTCAATAGCACATCTTCCATACACTGACATAT
This sequence comes from Musca vetustissima, assembly GCF_032173495.1. Taxonomy (NCBI): domain Eukaryota; kingdom Metazoa; phylum Arthropoda; class Insecta; order Diptera; family Muscidae; genus Musca; species Musca vetustissima. The sequence goes on along the minus strand of NW_026884761.1, from coordinate 35,925 downwards.
TTTCCGAATATTACTAATGTTCAGTACAACCCTTCTAATTTCTTATCCAGATTCCCTATCTGATCATCAACGAAAATTATAGGCGTTGTCCTTGACCATAACTGGAACCTCATGGAACATTTCCATGCGATCAGCGGTAATGGTGGTGGTAATGGTAATGGTTTATTAAATAATATCCGAATACGTAAGCACCTGTAAATATTTACGTGTAATTCCCACATCCGAGTACACACCACAATATAATTGGTATCAATTTAAAGGCCAACCACTCCTCTTGGATATACTATAAACTTATCGGCTATTTGTCCTTCAGGAGTAAATATATACGCTATAGAATACAAGTTTTGTAATTTTTCACACAAAAATCTGGGTGCATTTGACCCGCTAAATATTGACCTATCTTTTTCGAGATGTTTGGACCATAATTGCGGCCTCTGGAGCGACCAGAAAAACCGCCAAAAAATAAGAAATTGGTCCATTCCATCTCCTAAATATTAACCGAAACAATAGGGTCTTCATTGGCCAGAACCCATCCTACATGCAAAATTTCGTGAATATTGGTCCATAACTGTGGCCTGTATCGTGTTTACAAATTATAATGGACAGACGGACACACATTTATAGATCGACTCATCTAGTCGAGATATGACGATCGGTATACTTAAAGGTGGGTCTAGGGTCAAGGGTCGTTTGGTTACAAACTTTTGGGGCTGCACAAAGATATAATACCCTGTCAACATAGTTGTGTAGGGTATAAAAACAATATTCTACGTATTTAAGAACATTCCTATTCACAAACAGCCCAATAATTTATGTAAGGTGAAGAAATCCAATTTAGGAGATAATTTGTTTTCTTTCGTAACAATGATGCTCCCAAATGGATAACACGACATGTCTTTCAAACCATAAAGCAGGCTACCAAACGAACAAGGAAACAACATTTTTTGTTACCACTTTGGATAACACTTTGAACTCTCAAAGAACCAAATCACATTGGATTCAATTCCGTCGGAGACAACAACGACATCATCATTTCATGCTGCTGAAATCCTAACGAAATTGTTAGCCAGTGACAGACATGGGCTGATGAATATTTAAGGTGTTGCTGTTGGTAATGGTACTGATTGTAATAACCCCGCCCATATATCCAACCCATGTTAACACTTGCTCAATGAAAGATGCCAGAAAAAAAACCTGAACTGAAACATATTTTATCAGTGTCACTGGTATACAAAATGTACAGAAAATGAAACAACAACAAAAACCAACAACAAACAAATAGCAAATTGCTTTAAAAACCGAAACATCTAAAACTGAATTAAATAAAAAACAAAATAAACTTCTTTATTGCATTCTGTGGCTGCTGGTCCTGCTGTGTCGGAAAAAAGATAAAGTTTGTTTTTTGTTCAGCCTACATCCGCATTGGCTGGGAATTGGCTTTAATGAAATGTAAATGAAACAAATTCAATTTAAATTCAGTGTAAATGAATTATGGAAGTATTTTGTTGCTGTTGTCTTCTCTATGAGGAGTGGAATTTTATCGGAAAATCATATCAAGAATGACAGACAAGTGGGTGAAGGGCGGGGTAAAAGTTGATACAATGTTAAAGCCAATAAATTGACAATATAATAAATTGTTGAGAGTTCAACTTTATTCTCAAAGCAATATGACCTAAAATGAATATCGTGGCAGCTAGTATGGCGAGGAAATTTGACTTGACATTATTTAAACTGAACCAGCAGTTCAAAGATATATTTTATACATAGATAGAGAGAACTCAAATCCTTTTATACAAATTGATGTTCAAGGAGAACAAGCTAGAGACAAAAAGGGTCGATATAGACGAGCTGAAGTAGGGAGTCTTTCATAGACCATAGACGAGCTGAAGCAGGGAGTCTTTCATACACTAGCTGAAGGTGGTCTTTACATGAACAAGCTGAAACTGGTCTTTACAGAAGAAACTTAGAATAAGCTGTACTGAATACTGTGTCAATTTTCTTTTAAAAAATTAAGGTCATTTCAGTAATAAAAAACCACCTGAGGTATTATACACCTGAGGCAATTCATAAGATTGCAACAAGAAAGCATAACAAATTTCTTCTTAGAATTGCGAAAACAAAAATAATGCTTCACAATTTCACTTTGGCTTATAGAAAAAGCGAACAAAAGCCACCATAACTTCCGTTCCGAATGTGACTTTTATGCCAATTTTTTTCTTTCAATGTCACCCTTGAATCTCAGGAATATTAGCATACATTTGTATATATTCGTACTTTCAATTGGTGTATTAATTTTTTTAGCCACGTTTTCATTTTTATTTTTTATCATTTAAAGCTATCAACTTGTTTTCTGGTGCTCAATAAAAACGCAATGCTAAATATGAATGGATGGAGGAAACGCCACGTAGTTAAAGAAAATATAATTCTGTCTCTGTGTATAGTAATATACTTATTTCTACCATTAAGAAAAAAGAAACATGAATTTAAAAGCACCCTGGAGCCATGGAGCGCATAGAATATAATAATGGGTATAAATTAAATTGTGAATTCAAAGTCATATTAGAAGAAATAAAATAAATGTGTTGCAGGAATGCGTACGCAATGAAAACAAACATAAGGTGAAAAGTTTAAATGGGCACAATGAGCTGAAAAGAATATTTAAAAATTTATGAAAGAGAGTTTAAGTAGACGAACTGAAGAGAGTCTAATTATTCGATTAGAAGTGACACTTTTAGACGAGCTTATGAGGGTCTTAAACCATAAGTCGGAGTTTTTTATTAACGAATTGACAAAAGGACATTTTTTATTTAGGAACATAAATTTAATGTATAATATACGACTTTTCGTGTAGACTAAATACTTTGAATGTGGCCTTGTTTTGAAAAAATTCACTATGACTGCAACAAAAATGGCCAACTTCGCAACCATCCTTAAAAGCACAACAGACAATCAAATGTCTATATCTTTTACATCGATTTTTATAAATAGGCTTGTCCTTCACCACTTTGAGTATATTTAACAGATGCATCCATATATACGTCGCATTTTTTAAGCATAGTGAAATTGGATAAACTAAAATATATGATCTTTATCTAACTGTGAACCGACTTAAATCAATCATTTTTTTTTATTATCTTTATTTCAAATAATTAGAAATTCATTACATTTTTCGAAATTCTCACGAAACCAAATTGGTTTGTCTGTGGGTTCTTAAAAATACATTGTACATTTCTTCATTTTATTATATTCTTTTAGCTGTAGCATTATCAAAAACTTGTATTGATTAAATTTTATAAATTATTAATAAAGAATTTTTTTATATGTTTGATTTTAATGTTTTTGTTTCTTAAATCTAAGATTTCAGTTGGTAATTCATTCAGAATAGTGGGTAGACCAACAGCCAATGAAAATTTACCATATTCATTGGTAAATCTTGGAATGATGTAGCTTCCTTCTATTCGTCTTCTCGTGTGTTGTTCATGATATATATGTTTTGCAAGAATTGGATCATTCCCAAATTCGCTGACAATTGTTATCGAGTATAGCTCCTTTATGTTTAATATGTATTGCTCTTTATACATTTGCTTTATTGTATTTGTAATACGAGTATTGCCGAGTTGTTTATATAATGATTTAACTATTTGATCTTGGGATTTCTGCAGTATTCTGCAGTAACGCGCATTTTCCCAAGCTGTAATACCGTGTCGTAGTGTAGATTCTACTAGAGAATGATATGCTTGTTTTAGTACATAGTATGGTGCGCAGTTTCCCAGATGGTACAGTGCAAAAGCAGCTTTACGTAGTTTTTTTTGTAAGTTTTCTATATGAATTTTCCACTTAAAATTTTGGTCCAGTTGTACACCTAAATATTGGTAATTCTCTACAATCTCCAAGTGCGTGGTACACTCATAATTATGGAATATTAGTGAAATGTTACTTTTTGACATATTTCGCGGCCTTATGTGCATAACTTTTGTCTTATTTGCGTTTATAACTAATCCGTTATCATGGCACCATTGCGTAATTATATTGAATTCTTTTTGCATTGTGTTTGTTGCTTTTTTTATATCCTTGTTGCAAACAATTATGGTGGTGTCGTCAGCATACGTAAAACATGTGCTGTGTTTTAAATGTTGCGTCATCTCATTTGTGTATATAAGATATAATATTGGTCCTAGTTTGGATCCTTGAGGTACTCCGTGCAGTGTAGGCATATATTTGCTATTTTCTTTATTTATTCTTACACTAGAAAATCTTTCTGTAAGATATTCTTGAAACCATTTAAGGCAGTATCCTCTGATTCCAATTTTTTCCAACATATTTATCATTCTTTCATGAGAGAGGGTATCGAAGGCTTTACTGAATTTTGGTTTTGGTTTATGTGATTCGAAAAATGACCGAGTAATTGGTTTATGTTCTTATTTTTTTGAAAGCCATATTGGTTTTTATTTATGATTTTGTGCTTAGTTAGATAATTTGTTAGTCTTCTAACAATTATTTCTTCTAAAATTTTTTCCATTACAGGCAGAATAGAGATAGGTCTATAATTACCATAATCAGACCTAACTCCTCCTTTATATATTGGTCTTATTATTGATGTTTTCAATGTGTGTGGTATTGATGGTTCTTGCATACTATTGTTTATTAATTTAGTTATTATGGGTGTGAGGATATTGGCATTGTTTTTAATGTCTATCGGTCTAATATTGTCTATACCGGCACTTTTACTCGAATTTAGTGTTTTTAGTATACCATATATCTCAGTTTCTGTTGCGTATTCAAGAAACATCGAATTTGATAAAGTTCTTTCTATTGTATTATTTAGTGTCACAATATTACAAGGATGCAATATGTTAATTACGTTTTGGTTAAAATTGACAGCGAAATTATCGGCTATGTCTTTCATTGTTTCACCGTTGAAGCTCAGTTTAATATTTTCATCTATATTACTAACTTTCTTTCCGGTTATTTTATTAATTGTTTGCCAAGTTCCACGAATATTACATCGATTTTTTACGAACTCGGTATAAAAATGATCGTTTTTTGCTTTAATTATTAACTTATTCAGCTTATTATTATAATTTTTATAAATAGTTTCATTTGTTATATTTGATTTATTATGCGACCATTTTTTATATAATTTGCTTCTAATATTACACGATTTTAATAAATTATCGTTGAGCCATGGGTGTGGATTTCGTTTTTTATACTTTGTTTTCATAATTTTAGAACTTTCATATATTTGTGTAAATGTTTCATTTATATTATTGTAGAGATCATTGGTGTCTTTGGATCTATTTATTATGTCTTTCCAATTTATGTTTGATATTTTATGGTTTACTTTGTAATTATTGATTTTATACTGTGTTTCGCATTTTACGTTTTGATTCATATGGGTGTTTGCTTCGTCTATACAGCCAATTAGAGCATGGTGATCGGATATATCTGTGGTTACTATGGCAGCATAAGCTTCTATCAACTTTCTATCCCATCTTATGAAAATGTGATCAATACATGTTTTTGTTATGGTATTTTCCGCTTCTCTTGTAGCTTTGGAAATCATGCATCTCAAACCATATGACGATAGAGTGCTTAAATAATGAAGTGATATTGCAGTTTGTTTTATTGTATCAATATTTATATCGCCTAGTAGAACAATTTTGCTTTTGCTAGGGATTTTATTTAAGTTTTCGTCTAATTCATTTATAAAATGTGATACACTTTTACTCGGTGGACGGTAGATAGCCAGAATCGTCACATTTGTACCATTAATTAGAGTCAAATCAGTTCTCATTATTTCAGCTGATTTCGCTTCAATATTTATGCTTTTGTATAGTATTGTATCTCTAATATAGATGGCGATTCCTCCCCCTTCTCTATTCAGGAATATCGAATTGAATCCATCGATTGAATAATAACAAATTTCTTCGTCATTTATGTTGGTTTCACACAAGATTATAAGGTGAATTTGGTTTATTATATTTGAGATTTTTGCGATGAAGGGTACAAAATTTTTACGTAATGATCGGATATTTAGATGGATCATTGACAAAGTGTAATTTAGTAAATTTAAATTAAGATCATTAAAATTGCTAATGGTTTCTTCCGTATAATTCATTTTAATTTTTTGTATTTTTTAAAGCTTATTTTATATTTCAGTTTTAATTATATATATTTTTCAGTTTGGATATTTCTAATTGATTTTTTTGTAAATATTGTGTTCAGAATAATATAATTCAATTTTATTCGCGTATTATTATTTTTTCAAAGTGTTTATTTTTCTTGTTTAATTTCTTGATTTGGACCTTGTTAGATTTTTTATTTAATTTTTTTAATGTTTTATAAATGTTTCTGAATATATGGGTTAATTTGTAGATGTTATGCTATCCAAATCAGAAGAATTAAGTATTAAAAAGAATGGGGAATTTTCATAGACATGCCATTCTGCAACATATGCTCAATTTTTCATTTAATGTTATTTTTTCGATTTAATGTAAATTGTGCACGAAAGTCCCTATATATCTTTCGATTTGCACGAAATTTGGCATAGCGTACTGAATTAAGTCTAGAATGTTGAATGTTAAGTTCCTATATAAGTGAGTGATGGACCAAGACCGATAGACACAAAACGTACTGAAATTAGTATAAGCTAACCTGTGACAAATTTCGTTGTAATCGGTTCAGATTATATACTTCCGTCCGATTTTAAGTTAGTGGTTCACCAAAGATCTAGGTCGATTGGCACAAAAATTTTCACTACATACTGAAGATAGTATAGTTCAACGTATGATAATTTTTGTTCAAATCGGTTCAGATTTGTATATAGCTCCTATATATTTTTCTTCTTCGGTTTGGATATAGTTTCCATTAATTCCACATTTTTGTTAGATTGACGCGAAATTTTGTACAACGTACCAAATTGAGTATAGAATTACGGTTTTTTTTAGAAATGTAGACATAGCCCATATATTCGACCGACCCATTCATGTTTATTGGGTTTCAAATAAGCAACAAGCGCCCGATTGAGATTTGCTTTTAATCGATTTACATAATTTTGTCTCATTATCTATTTATCTATCTATATATCTGTCTATCTATCTATCTATAGAAATGGAGAGTTTAGTATAGGTTATAGAATGACATGTTTATGGATTGATCGAAGTCGGTTAACATTTAAATAAATATCACATATTTTAGTTCAACCAATTTGAATTCCATGGTCCTTCGGAAATGTGACGTCTGTTAGAAAAGCATATATTGAATATACCCAAAGTGGTGAAGGATATCATATAGTCAGTCCCGTCCGACTTTACTAGTTTCACTTGTTAAATAGTAATATTTATATGAATGGAAAATACATATATTCTTGCTAGTTCCCTACAAACGCGATTTAAGTTATTGCGATGAACAAAGTTTGGATCAAACCAGTACCCCCTTGTAGAGTTATCAAGATAGACGGGAGTAAATTTCAAAATCGACTTCAAATTAGCACTTAAGGTCTAAAACCGACATTTCGCTATGTCTGTTATTATTCTATTCTTAAACTAATATTTTAAGAAACAATTTTATTTATTATATTTATTTATTTTATTACAACTAAATTATTTATATATATTAAAAAATAATACAAAATATTTAATATTGTTATACCACATAAAAATTAAGAAAAAATTACAACAATGTTTTTTAAAAGCCATCACTTAAATTTCATACAAAAACCAGTAAGGAAAGTAGTAAAGTCGGACATGGCCGACTATATGATACCCTTCACCACTATGGGTATATTAAACTGGACTATTAGCATGAAATTGGATGAAATAAAATATGTGATATTTATCTAAATGTTAATCTACGTAGATCTATCCATAAAGTATGTAAATCGACTTCAAACAAATATAAATGGGTCATCCGTTGGGCTATGTCTGTACTTCTAGAAAACGCAACTACATAATTCTATGCTCAATTTTGTACGTTGTGCAAAATTTGATGTCAAACTGACTAACATGAGGAGTTTGATGCCCAATTTACTTGAAATCGGGCGAAAATATATATGGAAGCTCTATCCAAATATTAAGCGATTTCAAACAAACTTGTGACAGGATAGGTTATACTAATTTCAGAACGTTTTGTTCCTATTGGTTCTTGGTGCGTCAATTACTTAAAATCAATCTATAATAAAAAGGAGATATATCTAAATCTGGACCGATTTTCACGAAACAACACAGACATCACTCTAGGCTCAATTCAGTACGTTATGCCAAATTTTGTGCAAAACGAAAGATATATAGGGACTTTGGTGCAACATTTACATGAAATCGGACGAAACTATATGTGGGAGCTATATAGAAATCTGGACCGATTTTCACGAAACTTGGCAGACATCATTCTAGACTCAATTCAGTACGTTATGCCAAATTTCGTGCAAATCGAAGGATATATATGGACTTTGGTGCACCATTTACATGAAATCGGACGAAACTATATATGGGAGCTATATGTAAATCTTGACCTATTTTCACGAAACTTGGCAGACATCATTCTAGGCCTAAAATGATTAGGCTGTACCAAATTTCGTGCAAATCAAAAGATATATAGGGACTTTGGGGCACCATTTACATGAAATCGGACGAAACTATATATGGAAGATATATCTAAATCAGGACCGATTTTCATGAAACTTGGCAGATATCATTCTGGGCTCAATTAAGTACGTTATGCCACATTTCGTGCACCTCGAAGGATATATATGGACTTTGGTGCACCATTTACATGTAATCGGACGAAACTATATATGGGAGCTATATCTAAATCTGGACCGAATTTCTCGAAACTTGGCAGACATCATTCTGGGCTCAATTAAGTACGTTATGCCAAATTTCGTGCAAATCGAAGGATATATATGGACTTTGGTGCACCATTTACATGTAATCGGACGAAGCTACATATGGGAGCTATATCTAAATCTGGACCGATTTTCTCGAAACTTGGCAGACATCATTCTAGGCTCAATTCAGTACGTTATACCAAATTTCGTGGAAATCGAAAGATATATAAGAACATTAGGGCACCATTTACATGAAATCAGACGAAACTATATATGGGAGATATATCTAAATCTGGACCGATTTTCTCGAAACTTGGCAGACATCATTCTGGGCTCAATTAAGTACGTTATGCCAAATTTCGTGCAAATCGAAGGATATATAGGGGCTTTGGTGCACCATTTACATGTAATCGGACGAAGCTATATATGGGAGCTATATCTAAATCTGGACCGATTTTCTCGAAACTTGGCAGACATCATTCTTGGCTCAATTCTGTACGTTATACCAAATTTCGTGCAAATCGAAAGATATATAAGAACATTAGGGCACCATTTACATGAAATCGGACGAAACTATATATGGGAGCTATATCTAAATCTGGACCGATTTTCACGAAAATTGCCAGACATCACTCTAGGCTTAATTCAGTACGTTATGCCAAATTTCGTGCAAATCAAAAGATATATAGGGACTTTGGGGCACCATTTGTATGAAATCGGACGAAACTATATATGGGAGCTATATCTAAATCTGGACCATTTTCACGAAACTTGGCAGACATCACTCTAGGCTTAATTCAGTACGTTATGCCAAATTTCGTACAAATCAAAAGATATATAGGGACTTAGGGGCACCATTTACATGAAATCGGACGAAACTATATATGGGAGCTATATCTAAATCTGGACCGATTTTCACGAAAATTGGCAGACATCATTATAGGCCTAAATGATTAGCCTGTACCAAATTTCGTGCTAATCGAAAGATATATAGGGACCGTTTACATTAAATCGGTTAAATATATATATGGGAGCTATATCTAAATCTGAACCGATTTTTCCCAATTTCAATAGGGTTCGTCCTTGGGCTGAATAAGTGACCTATGCCAAATTTCATCCAATTCGGATCATAAATGCGACCTGTACTTTGTTTACAATTTAACATGGACAGACAGACAGACAGACAGACGGACGGACGGACATGCATAAATCGACTTAGAAAGTGATTCTATGCATATTCTCAAAAGGAACCATGGGTCTATCTCAATTATTTTTGCCTGTTACAAACATATGCACAAAGACATAATACCCTGTACCACAGTGTGGTGAAGGGTATAACAACAGCAGAACTCAATTTATTAAAAAGGCTTATAAAAATACTGTCTGTCTATTGTTAAGAAGATCAACAAAATTCTATTATCCTTGTCAATTAGCTGTCATAATGTTGTTGTTGTTTTTTTTTGTCCTTTCATCATCAACAGGGCTAAGTAAATATTGTTTAAGAATTAATTAATTTAATGCTGTTTTTTGTTTCTGTTTTTTATACATTATACGAAGTGTTCCACTGCAGTTGCTGGTGATGATGCTGTTGTTGCTGCTGTGGATGATGCTGATGATGTTGTTTTAGGTGTTGCTCTTGTGTATGGTGTGACAAAGTGTGAGACTGTTGTTGGTGTTGCATATTTCCATTGTGGCCATACAGGTTGGGGAAATCACTTTCATTACCATGATGTCCCATTGCTGGGCCGGCATCTGCCTCCGTGCTTAGTGTCGTTGACGTCGTCTCTGCTGCCACCATAGGTGATGATAAGACTCCCCCGGTAGTAGTTGTGGAGTGCATCTGTGCCGCCATGTAACAACAACTCATATTATCTGCTGCAGTGGCTGTGGTCGTCGTGGGTGATGTAGGTGAAAACTTATGTGGCGACAGTGATGATGATGAACAGGATGCGGTCGAATTGCTTGACGATGTCGATGGTGTAGGTGGTAGACATAACTTTTTTGCAGCTGATATATACTCCTCCAGCCCATGTGTGTCGGATGTGATGTGTGCCATTTTTGCCGCATACATGAGAGATTTCGTAGAATTGCTTAAAGAAATTCCAGATGTTGCAGTGACAATACTCGCAGATGATGTTGGGGATGAGGTGGTTAAGGAGGGGGAGACCTGATACATTGTGCCATTGATGTTTGTGGCTGTGGCCACCGACTCAATATAATGTTGGGTATGGCCATTCATCTTGGGCATTCCCGTATGGAGAGCAGTGGTCTTTGAGTAGGGCGAGGAACATGATGTCCGCAATGGAGAGTGTTCGGCTGTCGTTACTGCCGGTGGTGGTGGGGTAGTTATGTTGAAATAATTTAAAGGTTCAATGGTGTGCATCGTCGGAGATGAAGCACAATTTGTGTGACGATATACCGATGTATACCCAGCAGAACTACCAAGTTGTCCATAATTTTGAAATTCCATTGAATTATGTTGAATATGATTGTTGTTTGTTTGTTCCTGTTGCTGTTGATTGCCATAAAATTGCAAAGCATAGGAGGAAGGTGAGGAATATTGATGACTGCCATCATGAATATCGACATTTATTGCCAGTGGAGCAACACCACCACCTCCACTATTAGCTAACGGCCCTCCCACGGAATTATAAGGATAATCATCCAAGGATATAAATTCACGTCCTTCAATGTTAAGTAGCTGGTATTCACTTAAACCGCCACCAGCATTGCCAGCACCACCAACAACCTCGTTAACCTGTTGCTGCAACAAATTTCTTGTTGCTTGACGTGGCTGATGGTGCAGTGGTGCCTGAGGTCCTGTCAAACGTTGTTGTGTAGCGTTGCAATATGGTGTAGCTGGTGGTGTCAGTGGCTGTGAATCATTGGCCGAGGTGGCACAGGATAACATTGAACTAGTCGTGGAACCAGGTGAATCCAACGATTTGCTATAATCATAACGATTAAATATAAATTCCGCTGAACTTTCATCAGCGGCAACATGTGCCGGTCCCAAGAGACGACCTTGAGTTAGCATGGAGGGCACATTTTTACAGGAATTCTTTAATGTTTCATTAATATCCATTGCAGAAATGAAATGGGCTGTAGATTTGCCATTCACGGACATTGGTGACTGGTTGTGCTGATGATGGTGTTGTTGTTGTTGCGGTGGTTGTTCACGGTTTCTTTGTTTGCCGTTGGCTTTGTTGCCATTCAAACGATTTCCAGCTGTTGCCATGGTTTTTGATGACAAATGACTGTTGGTTGTGGCCGTTGATGCTGATGCTGCTGCTCCGGCTGTTGTCGACAGTTTTCTGCTCTGACCATTTGATTTGGTTTCTGATGGTGTTGTTCCCCCAGCCGAGCTATGGCTCTTGTTGTGTATGGTCGTAGCACCATTTATCATTGCCGTAACAGATGCTTCCGTTTTTAGGCCATCCGTACTGCATTGCACTGCACTGGACGTGAGAGTACGTCCTTTTTTCCTTCGCGGCTGATATTTATAGTCCGGATGATCCTGCTTATGGGTTTTGCGTAATTTCTCTGCCACATCCATAAATGGTTGCTTGTCGGAGTCTTTAAGATTTCTGGAAAAAGAAAAACGAAAAAGAAAAAGAAACATAAAAAAGAAAATCTACAATTTTAAAGAAAAGAAGCAGATGGAGGAGGAATCGCATAATCTGTATTTAGATAAACATAACAAAATGAACATTTAAAATGTAAAAACGTCCCCCAAGAGGTAGATATTTAAATTATCTTAAATCAATCGGGAATTTTATATTGGGGCTATGTCATAGTAAATTGTTGCCAAGCATACAAATAATGCCCATACTTCAGACACTCAGGTTAGAAAATTGGGCTACGTCCTTGAACATACCGAAAATGAAGCTTGATCTGTGCAATTGGGGCTATATAGAATCATGGTCTTATGTTGAAAATGTTCTGTGAAGAAGTTGTTAGGCCACCAAGGTCTTGGATTGCCAAATTACAGACACTGCCTAGTACATTCAATATATCTATCGACTGATATTTAAGAGCTTCATTCAATGTGAATTCAATATAACAAATTTGAGTCAACTCGGTTGAAAACATATTTGAAATTCTAAGGAATCATAGACCGATATTCGTATTTTTTGGTAAGAACAATACAGACACTTTGACGGAAAATGAGACAAAACCTTGAAAATGAGTAAAGCGCGATATTATGGTAGAGGCTAAATCCAGAACAAATTTATAACATTTTCAGCATAGAGTATGTTATCCACTGAAAATTCAAATACCAAAAAAAAGAAAAAAAAACAAAATAGTTGCTTCAAAATACGTTTATATGTTTGTCACAAGTGATGTAGGAGTATGATTACGATTCAAATCGACAATCGACCATGTGGATAGTCGAAAGTTTTACTTGAAAGAAGCTGTTCGTTTTCTTTCGACCAAATTCATCACATGACGACTTTTCCGCTTGATATATATTCGCCAATTTCGCCTTGCATATATTCGCACACTAAGGAAATGCTTCGCGTTTAACGCTTCAACAAGATCTTCTGGCGACGAAAAATTTGTCCACGAATTTCTCCTTAGTGTGCGAATGTCTCCAAGTGGAAAGTCTATGGCTATGTTTTGGTGGGGTTTCAATCGAAATGAAAACGTCCTTGGACAATTGTTTTGGCGAGAAATATGCATGGTGGCCATCGTACCACCATGTTTTTCTTATCGTTTATGCGTATCTTTATCTATTATCGTCGTAAAGAACTGCCCAGTTTTCAGATCGCCTATTAATATTGTATGCCGCTTTAAACACCGCCTGCCTTTAGTTCGTCTAGACTATGTCCCCCTGTTCTTCATGAAGTCCATAAATACACCCTCCGCCAGAAATTCAACACTACAAATACTATGCGTTTCAGCTATCAAATAAGAACATCCAGTACTATCTAGTTTTGGACACCTTCAGATCATCTACTGAAGACTCTTATCTTGGGGTCGTCTAAGAAAGACTGCCTGCTTAAACAATAAATAAAGTCTACAAATAAAGTCTACAAAGTTGCCCTTTATCTCTTCACCTTCATCTTATCCCTTCATAAAGACTCCCTTCAGCTCGTCTATGAAAGAATCCCTTTAGCTCATCCATGTAATACTCCTTTCAGCTCGTCTTTATAGACTCAGCTCGTCTACAAAGACATCCTTTAGCTCGTCTATGAACGGCTTCCTGCTTCAGCTGGTCTATGAAAGAATCCCTTCAAGACTATCTTCAGATCGTCAAAGGAAGATCCCCTTCAGCTCGTCTATAAGAACTCTCTTCAGCTCGAATATGAAAGAATCCCTTCAACTCGTCTATGAAAGACTCCCTTCAGTGTATCTGTGAAAGATTCCCTTCAGCTCGTCTATAAAAGAGTCTCTTCAGCTCGTCGTCTACGAAAGACTTCCTTCAGCTCGTCTATTGCATATTGATTTCAAAATATATTAATATATTTTATTGCAATCAGTTTTTTTTGCAGTAAGGAAAGTAGTAAAGTCGGACGGTGCCGACTATATGATACCCTTCACCACTATGGGTATATTAAACAGGATTATTAACATGAAATTGAATGAAATAAAATATGTGATATTTATGTAAATGTGCATCTACCTAGATCTATCCATAAAGTATGTAAATCGAGTTCAAACAAATATAAATAGGTCATCCGTTGGGCTATGTCTGTAATTCTAGAAAACGCAACTGCGTAATTCTATGCTCAATTTTGTAAGTTGTGCAAAAATTGATGTCAAACTGACTAACAATTTACTTGAAATCGGGCGAAAATATATATGGAAGCTCTATCCAAATATTAAGCGATTTCAAAAAAAAAACTTGTCACAGGTTAGGTTATACTAATTTCAGAACGTTTTGTTCCTATCAGCCTATTGGTTCCTTGGTGCGTCAATTACTTAAAGTAAATCTATATTAAAAGGGAGCTATATCTAAATCTGGACCGATTTTAACGAAACAAGGCAGACATAACTCTAGGCTCAATTCAGTACGTTATGCCAAATTTCGTGCAAATCGAAAGATATATAGCGACTTTGGTGTACCATTTACATGAAATCGGACGAAACTATATATGGGAGCTATATAGAAATCTGGACCGATTTTCTCCAAACTTGGCAGACATCACTCTAGGCTCAATTCAGTACGTTATGCCAAATTTCGTGCAAATCGAAGGATATATAGGGACTTTAGTGCACCAATTATATGAAATCGGACGAAACTATATATGGGAGCTATATCTAAATCAGAACCGATTTTAACGAAACTTGGCAGACATCATTCTAGGCTCAATTAAGTACGTTACGCCAAATTTCGTGCAAATCGAAAGATATATAGGGACTTTGGGGCACCATTTACATGAAATTGGACGAAACTATATATGGGAGCTATATCTAAATCTGGACCGATTTTCTCGAAACTTGACAGACATCACTCTAGGCTTAATTCAGTACGTTATGCCAAATTTCGTCCAAATCGAAGGATATATAGGGACTTTGGTGCACCATTTATATGAAATCGGGCGAAACTATATATGGGAACTATATCTAAATCAGGACCGATTTTCACGAAACTTGGCAGACATCATTCTAGGCTCAATACAGTACGTTATGCCAAATTTCGTGCAAATCGAAAGATATATAGGGACTTTGGGGCACCATTTACATGAAATCGGACGAAACTATATATGGGAGCTATATCTAAATTTGGACTGATTTTCTCGAAACTTGACAGACATCACTCTAGGCTCAATTCAGTACGTTATGCCAAATTTCGTACAAATCGAAAGATATATAGGGACTTTGGGGCACCATTTACATGAAATCGGACGAAACTATATATGGGAGCTATATCTAAATCTGGACCGATTTTCGAGCAAATCGAAAGATATATAAGGACCGTTTACATTAAATCGGTTAAATATATATATGGGAGCTATATCTAAATCTGAACCGATTTTTCCCAATTTCAATAGGGTTCGTCCTTGGGCCGAATAAGTGACCTATGCCAAATTTCATCCAATTCGGATCATAAATGCGACCTGTACTTTGTTTACAATTTAACATGCACAGACAGACAGACGGACGGACGGACGGACATGCATAAATCGACATAGAAAGTGATTCTATGCATATTCTCAAAAGGAACCATGTGTCTATCTCGTTTCCTTTTGCCTGTTACAAACATATGCACAAAGACATAATACCCTGTACCACAGTGGTGAAGGGTATAATAAAACCAGTGAGCGGAGCAGTATAGTCGGACGGGGCCGACCATACGATACCCTACACAACTACCACGAACTCTAACTTTCTGAGGATGTTTATTCCGAGTCTGAGTAATATTTCATGATATTTGCCCCCTCTTGTCCGATTAGAGGTTAACAACACCTCTTCCTTACTATTTTCCAATATTCAGTACAGTCCTTCTAATTACTTGTCCAGATTACCTTCACGGTGGGTTGTGTTGTGATTTTTGGATTATACTCTACTCGAAAACACACAAAAAATTATATTCTCCGTCCATTTCATCCCAAAATTTTAATCTGATCATCACCGAAAATTATAGGCGTTGTTCTTGAACATAACTGGAACCTCATGAACAATTTCAAAGCCATCAGCGCGATATTTCTCCCTCTAATGTGGTAATGGGTTACTAAATAATATCTGAATACGTAAGCACCTGTAAATATTTGACTGTAACTCCCACATCTGAGTAGATACATCACTATATTTGGTATCAATATAAAGGCCAACCACTCCTCTTGGATATGCTATCAACTCCTGGGGTCTACATCCTCCAGGAGTAAATATATATGCCATAGAATACAAATTTTGTCATTTTTCACACAAAAGTCAGGGTCCATTTGACCCGCTAAATATTGACCGATCTTTATCAAAACATGCATGCTTATTCTCTGGCCCGATCCCCTTCTCCATGCAAAAATTCGCGGTGTTTGGGCCATAATTGCGGCCTCTGGAGCGACCAGAAAAACCGACAAAAATTTAGTATTTGGTCCATTTCATCCCCTAAATATTAACTGATCTTTTCCAAAAACAATAGGGGTCTTCATTGGCCAGAACCCATCTTACATGCAAAATTTCGTGAAGATTGGTCCATAACTGTGGCCTGTATCGTGTTTACAAATTATAATGGACAGACGGACGGACGGACGGACACACATGTCTAGATCAACTCAGCTAGTCGAGATATGACGATCGGTATACTTAAAGGTGGGTCTAGGACCAATATTTCGCGGCGTTACAAACTTTTGGGGCTGCACAAAGCTATAATACCCTGACAACATAGTTGTGTAGGGTATAATAAACCAGTGAGCGGAGCAGTATAGTCGGACGGGGCCGACCATACGATACCCTACACAACTACCACAGAACTCAAATTTTCTGCGGATGTTTATTCTGAGCCTGGGCAATATTTGGTGATATTTGCACCCTCTTGCCCGATTAGAGGTAAACAGCACCTCTTCCTAACACTGACATATTTTCCGAATATTACGAGTATTCAGTGAAGCTATTTTCCAGATTCCCTTCAACGTGGGTTGTGTTGTGATTTTCAGCTTTCATTTGTGGTCTATAGATCGACTCGAAAATAACACAAAAAATTAAGTTGTCGGTCCACTTCATTCCAAAAATATTATCTGATCATCACCGAAAATTATAGGCGTTGTCCTTGACCATACCTGGAACTTCATGGAACATTTCAAAGCGATCAGCGCTATAGTTCCGCTCTTTAGAGTGATAATGGGTTACAATATAATATACGAATACGGAGATACCTGTAAATAATTAGGTGTAACTCCCACATCCGAGCACATACAACAATATAATTGGTCTTAATTTAAAGGTCAACCACTCCTCTTGGATATAATATCAACTTCTCGGGTCTATGTCCTTCAGTGGTAAATATATATGCTACAGAATAAAAATTTTGTCATTTTTCACACAAAAGTCAGGGTCAATTTGACCCGCTAAATATGGACCGATCTTTATCAAAAAAGGCATGCTTATTCTTTGACCCGATCCCCTTCTCCATGCAAAATTTCACGAAGTTCGGGCCATTATTGCGGCCTCTGGAGCGACCAGAAAAACCGAAAAAAAAATAGTATTTGGTCCATTTCATCCCCTAAATATTAACCGATCTTTCCCAAAAACAATAGGGGTCTTCATTGGCCAGAACCCATCCTACATGCAAAATTTCGTGAAGATTGGTCCATAACTGTGGCCTGTATCGTGTTTACAAATTATAATGGACAGACGGACGGACGGACGGACGGACACACATGTCTAGATCGACTCAGCTAGTCGAGATATGACGATCGGTATACATAAAGGTGGGTCTAGGACCAATATTTCGCGGCGTTACAAACATTTGGGGCTGCACAAAGCTATAACACCCTGACAACATAGTTGTGTAGGGTATAAAAACAAAAACACAAACGGCTAGAAAAATTTCATGGTTCATTTGTAGCTGGGCATTGATAAGGGAAAGACAATTTCATGATTAATGCCTTTACAGTGGAGACGACTACAAATCATTGGAATTGTCATGGATGGATGAATATTTATTTTTATACCCTACACAACTATGTTGTCAGGGTATTATAGCTTTGTGCAGCCCCAAATGTTTGTAACGCCGCGAAATATTGGTCCTAGACCCACCTTTAAGTATACCGATCGTCATATCTCGACTAGCTGAGTCGATCTAGACATGTGTGTCCGTCCGTCCGTCCGTCTGTCCATTATAATTTGTAAACACGATACAGGCCACAGTTATGGACCAATCTTCACGAAATTTTGCATGTAAGATGGGTTCTGGCCAATGAAGACCCCTATTGTTTTTGGAAAAGATCGGTTAATATTTAGGGGATGAAATGGACCAAATACTAAATTTTTGTCGGTTTTTCTGGTCGCTCCAGAGGCCGCAATTATGGCCCAAACACCGTGAATTTTTGCATGGAGAAGGGGATCTGGACAGAGAATAAGCATGCATGTTTTGATAAAGATCGGTCAATATTTAGCGGGTCAAATGGACCCTGACTTTTGTGTGAAAAATGACAAAATATGTATTCTATGGCATATATATTTACTCCTGGAGGATGTAGTCCCCAGGATTTGATAGCATATCCAAGAGGAGTGGTTGGCCTTTAAATTGATACCAAATATAGTGATGTATCTACTCAGATGTGGGAGTTACAGTCAAATATTTACAGGTGCTTACGTATTCAGATATTATTTAGTAACCCATTACCACATTAGAGGGAGAAATATCGCGCTGATGGCTTTGAAATTTTTCATGAAGTTCCAGTTATGGTCAAGAACAACGCCTACAATTTTCGGTGATGATCAGATTAAATTTTTGGGATGAAATGGACCGAAAACATAATTTTTTTGTGTGTTTTCGAGTAGAGTATAATCCGAAAATCACAACACAACCCACCGTGAAGGTAATCTGGACAAGTAATTAGAAGGACTGTACTGAATATTCGAAAAAAGTAAGGAAGAGGTGTTGTTAACCTCTAATCGGACAAGAGGGGGCAAATATCACGAAATATTACTCAGACTCGGAATAAACATCCTCAGAAAGTTAGAGTTCGTGGTAGTTGTGTAGGGTATCGCATGGTCGGCCCCGTCCGACTATACTGCTCCGCTCACTGGTTTATCATATGTTTTAGATACTAGTTATACCCTACACAACTATGTTGTCAGGGTATTATAGCTTTGTGCAGCCCCAAATGTTTGTAACGCCGCGAAATATTGGTCCTAGACCCACCTTTAAGTATACCGATCGTCATATCTCGACTAGCTGAGTCGATCTAGACATGTGTGTCCGTCCGTCCGTCCGTCCGTCCGTCCGTCTGTCCATTATAATTTGTAAACACGATACAGGCCACAGTTATGGACCAATCTTCACGAAATTTTGCATGTAGGATGGGTTCTGGCCAATGAAGACCCCTATTGTTTTTGGAAAAGATCGGTTAATATTTAGGGGATGAAATGGACCAAATACTAAATTTTTGTCGGTTTTTCTGGTCGCTCCAGAGGCCGCAATTATGGCCCAAACACCGCGAATTTTTGCATGGAGAAGGGGATCGGGTCAGAGAATAAGCGTGCATGTTTTGATAAATATCGGTCAATATTTAGCGGGTCAAATGGACCCTGACTTTTGTGTGAAAAATGACAAAATTTGTATTCTATGGCATATATATTTACTCCTGGAGGATGTAGACCCTAGGAGTTGATAACATATCCAAGAGGAGTGGTTGCCCTTTAAATTGATACCAAATATAGTGATGTATCTACTCAGATGTGGGAGTTACAGTCAAATATTTACATGTGCTTACGTATTCAGATATTATTAGTAATCCATTACCACATTAAAGGGAGAAATATCGCGCTGATGGCTTTGAAATTTTTCATGAAGTTCCAGTTATGGTCAAGAACAACGCCTACAATTTTCGGTGATGATCAGATTAAAATTTTGGGATGAAATGGACCGAAAACATAATTTTTTGTGTGTTTTCGAGTAGAGTATAATCCGAAAATCACAACACACCCACCGTGAAGGTAATCTGGACAAGTAATTAGAAGGACTGTACAAGAGGGGGCAAATATCAGGAAATATTACTCAGATTTGGAATAAACATCCTCAGAAAGTTAGAGTTCGTGGTAGTTGTGTAGGGTATCGTATGGTCGGCCCCGTCCGACTATACTGCTCCGCTCACTGGTTTTTGGTTTGAGTTTTTTCTTCATCACCGCTGTGTTACTGATAAGCGTTTTGTTTTATTTTGACTAAATTCTTGGTTATGATTCCAGAGAATTGCGTGTGTAACCAGCCGCCTCAGACATATTTCACGTATTTTTTTCAAAAAAAATCTTAAACTTGTTCTTTCGAATTGGTGGGTCGCTGTTGAAAAGTATGTAGGATTGAAATTTTCCGAAAAAAATTAAATCAATGGGAAATTGAAGTTCTGTGGGTGGATTTTAAAATTTTGAATGTCGTAGGATGAATAATTTTAGAGGAATTTAAAATATACGTGAATTTGCCAAATACACTCCAGAGTAGACTCATTTATTTATTTCTGCGAAACAGATCAAGTGCAACCTGCTGTGTCGGGTAAAGTGTCATGAACTGTGGAATTAATCTTTCACAAGAAATTACAAATTAATTTGACATTAAAGCGACTTACAGCGCAATTTTGAGTGACAATAACTAAATTTAATGGTTTCGTAGTGAAAGTAAATAAAGTTAATACCATAATCATTTCCACTTGTGAGTGGGGGGTAATTATAGGCAAGCTGAATGGATGGATGGGAATGGATGGGAGTTCAAAAGATTTGATGAGAGTCTTTATAGACGCGATGAAGGAGAGGATGGGAGTTTTAATATATGACCCGAAGAGAGTTTTTATAAACGGACTGGAGGGAGTCTTTTATAGACGAGCTGAAGCAGGGATTCCTTCATAGACGAGCTGAAGCTGGGAGTCTGTCATAGACGAGCTGAAGCAGGGAGTCTATAATAGACGAACTGAAGCAGAGAGTCTATAAGAGACGATCTGAAGCAGGGAGTCTGTCATAGACGAGCTGACGCAGGGAGTCCGTCATAGACGAGCTGAAGCAGGGAGTCTGTCATAGGCGAGGTGAAGCAGGGAGTCTGTCATAGGCGAGCTGAAGCGAGTTTTTATAGACGATCTAAAGGGAGTCTTTATAGACGATCTGAGGGGAGTCTTTATAGACGATCTGAGGGGAGTCTTTATAGACGATCAGAGGGGAGTCTTTATAGACGATCTGAGGCGAGTCTTTATAGACGATCTGAGGCGAGTCTTTATAGACGATCTGAAGGTAATTATATAGACGATCTGAAGGGAGTATTTAGAGACGACCGAAGAGAGTCTTTGTAAAGGAGCTGACATGAGTATTTATGGGCATGTGAAAAGGATCATTGGAACGTTCACCAGATATCAGTCGCATTTACCAACTGTAACATCTATCATTCCGGGGTTCTGGTGTCCATATTTTCTATTCTATTTTTTATTTTCCATATCTTTAGTGTTAAACCACGTTTTTCCATCTCAAGAAGCTGTAATTTGGCATTTCAGGGTCTTGGCGATTGAGATAATCTATGCTGACTGTTTAAGTTCCTGAAGGTAAAAAACATTTTTTGCAAAAAAAAAAAAAAAAAAAAACAAAGTCCTATCTTTAACATAGGCCCCATTTAATGGTCCGACTCCCTTTCCAATATTTTTACGCTTTGATTCGTATTTTTCACTGAAGTGGCAGAACTATTTCAAATAGACCCATGCCATGACATAGACCCCATATGAAGGCCCCTCTCTATTGTTGATATTCCATGTAAACAGAATTTTCATCCCACTAAATGTTTTATACTTGTAAGTCCTGGCCCAGTTCTCCAACCTGATTCTCTGTATAAATTTTTCCAAGAACATTACAAAACTTACTAGGTATATTTTTCATATAAAACTCCTGGCCTTTTTCAGACATTTTTAAAGGAACTTAACGATAGAACTTAACGATGTCTTTTTCATTCTTTATTTAAAATTTGTACATCTGAATAATAACAATCATTTGCTATTGTACAATTGGGAGTATTTGACATTAATGATTATGATTGTTATTATATGTGTCAGTATGTATGTATTTTAGAAAATTTGCATATGTGTATCTTTGTTTTACTTACTTCCATAATTTACCCAGCGACTTGCTTAGCTCGGAATTTCGCAAATGTGGATGCTGTTGAGACATAACACGTCTAGCCGCCTGGGCCCATACCATAAATGCGTTCATTGGCCGTTTGATATGTTCCTTTTTGCGATCCGAAGGTTGCCTAAAAAAATGGAAAAAATTAATCCAAAATAAAACCAAAACAGCCAGACAAATGTTTTACAAACAATAACCACAACAAAATAATGCAACACTTGAGTTTTTTATTACTTCTTTAGGACTTTTTGTTTGTATGTATATGTGTGTGTGTTTTTATTTGAGACAAACTATTTAAATTTTATATAAACAAGCATTGTGAATGTGGAACGTTTGAGGCATACTAATGCCACTCAATGTGCCCTGACCGGAATGTTGGTAGATGATTTTGTTTGCTATGAAATACGTAAACAGTTTACCTAGGACTATTTATTGCCATGCAACACTATTTGTCGGGAGTTTTGTTTTGTTATGATGTTTTTTTTCTGATGCAAGTACTGGCTTCATCTTTGAAGTGAGGCAAAGTTTTAATACTTTTCGGGATTAGTACACCATTGAAAAAGTTCTATTTAAATGCGAATAATTTGCTTTAATTTAAACATTAATTAAAAAGTTTAATTGTTTTTTAAATAACTCTTAAGGTGGAGTGGGACAGTATTTAACATTTTAACACACGATTACATACAATAGCACAATAAATAATGGGTACTGAAATTTCAAATCATTTAGTGTCATATATTACTTTCGTACGCCAGTTAGTCATTATACCCTCCATCATACCGTGGAAATATTAATCGAAGACCCCATCTTCATCAGAAATAAAATTCCATTTAACCATACCCTATCTAGGCGTCTGTTCAAATAAATATAGACTTCGCAGTATTTGAGATACGAGGGCTTGTTAGTCTAGCACAAAAAGAGCGGTATATACAGAAAAAGATAAGTGGTTTTAAAACATTAATCTGTGTTATTATGATATAAATTTTGTTTCAATCTGGCAACTTCTTCATATAAAAACAGGTGTTCAAAAAAGACACATCCGCAATTTGTATACCCTTCACCACACTGTGGTACAGGGTATTATGTATTTGTGCATATGTTTGTAACAGCCAAAGGGAATCGAGATAGACCCATGCATGGTTACTTTTGAAAATATACATAGAATCACTTTCTGATTCGATTTCTGCATGTCCGTCCATCCATCCGTCTGTTGATGTTAAATTGTAAACAAAGTACAGGTCGCATTTATAATCCGATTTGGATGGAATTTGGTACAGCTCATTTATTTGGCCCAAGGACGAACCCTATTGCAATTGTTGAAATTCAGTTCAGATTTAGATATAGCTCCCATATATATTTTCGTCCGATTTGGTGCACCAAAGTCCCTATATGTCTTTCGATTTACATAAAATGTTGCACTGAGCACTGAATTAAGTCAAGAATGATGTGTGCAAAGTTACGTGAAAATCGGTTCAGATTTAGATATAACACAAAGTCCCTGTAAATTTCGATTTGCTCGAATTTTGGCATAGCGTACTATATTAAGTCTAAAATGATTTGTGCTAAGTTTCGCGGAAATCGGTTCAGATTTAGATATAGCTCCCATATATATTTTCGTCCGATTTTAAGTAAATGGTGCACTAAAGACCTATAGCTAAGCTGAAAGTCAAAACGTACTGAAGTTAATATGAATTAATCTCTGGCAAGTTTCCTTTAAACAGTACAGCGTACCAAATAGGGTGTGTCAAGTTTGCCTTAAATCTACTTACAAAATTTAGCATAGGTTGCAGAATGACATAGATAAAGATCACTTATTTAAATTCGTTCAATTTCACGTAAATGTTCCTTCGAAAAGGTGACTTCATACGTATACATATGTAGAATACGCCCAAAGTGGTGAATGGTATCATATAGTCAGCCCAGTCCGACTTTACTACTTCCCTTTCTGGGTTTGAGATGAAGAATGAATGGAATTTTGACTAAAACTGGGATATATGCAATTCTGAACTTCAAGAATAAATACATAGGACAAAATAATACATAACTTGCAAATGCTCACTTCATGTATTATTATTTGTACTTTAAGTTTCATTCACACTTCACAAAATGCGTTTAAATTAAAAAAAAATATTGTACAACTTTATGGACATAAAGCCGAGTATGTCATTTAATGCAGCATCAATCGTTCATCGTCATTCGCATAACTCTTGTATGTCAAGCATCAACGACAGACACCAGGGTGTTAAATTCATTGCCGTTGAAAACATGAAGAAGAACACCAACAACAACAAGCGATTGACTGTCAAACAATTTCTTGAAATTGAAACTTTTTTATGCTGCTGTTTTGTTTTTGTGCTTGGCGTACATCGTTTTAATACCAACGCCTTGGGTATTAAATTTTTTTAAATCAAGGATTTGTTGTTATGGTTTTCCATGTTTTGTTCTTCAAATTCACATGAACTATGCGCCGCAGGATAACAAAATTCTAATATTTTAGCTGTTGTTGTTGGTGCGTTTTTTCGCTACCATCGAAAACATAACTGAAAAACCATAACAATTTTTTTTTCTAAAGCCACCAACCGAACAACCCATGAGTGGCACAACCGTATTAACAAAACCTCAAAGTTGTTGGTGTTGTTGTTGATGTTGCCTCATACATACATGCATGTGGGCGGCGTCATTCCAACCACTCGTCGTCGCCGGGTAGGTAACAGAAGTTTTGAACAAGTAACGAGAACTCGGTAAAAATTATTCGTAGTATTATAAAAACGTTAAAAAAGTTTATGATTAAATTTTCTACATATTTGTTGGAAAACCGTAACGAACAAGACACATTGCAACATGACGACGAACATCATACCGCTTCGAAATAAATTGTGTATTTTTTAAAACAAATATCTATGTATTGACATAGATAGAGAGGATATATGTTGGATTTGTCAAAAACATATCTATAGGTAACCTTATACAAGGACTAATAATTGCGACCTTATGCAAGTTTTCAGTAGATAATAGGCTTTAATTATTACATCTTGCAATAGTTTTTACCATGGCACAAATGCGACCATAGCTATGAACATGCCGAATAACGACGGATACAATATATGGGACGTATTGAAAAATGCCTTTTATACACCACGAACCGCTAAAGTCAACTTACAACCCCTACGAATGGGTTTGAGGCTAACACGGGGCTTTTATATGGAGCTATGTAAACAAAATTTTCCTTCAACACAAAAAGCATCAATATAACAAAAAAAAAAAAAAAAACAGTAATGAATGCAGTTCAGTCGTACGGAGCCGACTACAAGATACCCTTCAACACTTTGGGTATGTTCAACATATGCTTCCTAAAAGACGTCGCATTTTTGATGGGCCATTTTCATGGAAGTGGCTGAACTAAAATATGTGGTCTTTATCTAAAGGTTAACCGACTTAGATCAGTCCAGAAGCATGTCATTCTGGAACCTATACTAATTTTTTTATTTGGAGAGATATAGGGTCATTTATTTACAATTGAGCAAAATTATGTAGATCGATTTAAAGCAAATCTCACCCGGACATCGGTTTATTACTTGCAGCCCATTTTTTTGCGAATCGGTCTAACTTTGGGTCTTTGGTGCACCATTTACTGAAAATCGGACGAAACTATATATGGGAGCTACATTTAAATCTGAACAAATTACAATGAAACTTTATATATGTAAATCTGCACCGATTTTTTCCCAATTTCTCAATATGCTTCGTCCTTGGGCCAAATAAATGATCTGTGTCAAATTTCATCCCATGTCTTTATAATTTTACATGGGCAAACGGTCGACTCAGAAAGTGATATTATGCATATTCTCAAAAGGAACCATGTGTCTATCTCGTTTCTAGTGGCAACCAATTTTCTTGGCATACTGTCCACCTATCCACACATCGACTAAACTGGTCAAGATATGAAGATCGATATACAAACTTGTAGGTCTAAGGACACTATTGGCGTTACAAACTCTACCCTATAATGTATAATGTACCACACTACCCTATAATGTACTCAAAACATACTTGTGCAGGGTTTACCAGCAGAGGACCTTCAACATAAACGATTAACAAAGAGCTTTAACATCTTCGAATTGAAAAAAACTACAATTCCAACTTATTAATAAATCACCGTTAATTTCGGAATTTTAATTTATTTGCAAATTCAACGATTAAATCAATATATCCTTTTCCTGCGTAATTTCAATCACTTAAATGGAAAATGGCAACTGGACTACCCAGGCACAGACGATGACATCAAGTTAAAATCTCATTTAATTTCCACTGTCACAAATGAAGAAAGCAAATGAAAATAAGAAAGAAAGAAAAAACTAATTAAAATAAAAAACCAAACCCGAACATTTACAAATAAATTGCCTGCTCAATCCTCCATTACATTTCATAATGTTGATTATACCCTACACAACTATGTTGTCAGGGTATTATAGCTTTGTGCAGCCCCAAATGTTTGTAACGCCGCGAAATATTGGTCCTAGACCCACCTTTAAGTATACCGATCGTCATATCTCGACTAGCTGAGTCGATCTAGACATGTGTGTCCGTCCGTCCGTCCGTCCGTCCGTCCGTCCGTCTGTCCATTATAATTTGTAAACACGATACAGGCCACAGTTATGGACCAATCTTCACGAAATTTTGCATGTAGGATGGGTTCTGGCCAATGAAGACCCCTATTGTTTTTGGAAAAGATCGGTTAATATTTAGGGGATGAAATGGACCAAATACTAAATTTTTGTCGGTTTTTCTGGTCGCTCCAGAGGCCGCAATTATGGCCCAAACACCGCGAATTTTTGCATGGAGAAGGGGATCGGGTCAGAGAATAAGCGTGCATGTTTTGATAAATATCGGTCAATATTTAGCGGGTCAAATGGACCCTGACTTTTGTGTGAAAAATGACAAAATTTGTATTCTATGGCATATATATTTACTCCTGGAGGATGTAGACCCTAGGAGTTGATAACATATCCAAGAGGAGTGGTTGCCCTTTAAATTGATACCAAATATAGTGATGTATCTACTCAGATGTGGGAGTTACAGTCAAATATTTACATGTGCTTACGTATTCAGATATTATTAGTAATCCATTACCACATTAAAGGGAGAAATATCGCGCTGATGGCTTTGAAATTTTTCATGAAGTTCCAGTTATGGTCAAGAACAACGCCTACAATTTTCGGTGATGATCAGATTAAAATTTTGGGATGAAATGGACCGAAAACATAATTTTTTGTGTGTTTTCGAGTAGAGTATAATCCGAAAATCACAACACACCCACCGTGAAGGTAATCTGGACAAGTAATTAGAAGGACTGTACAAGAGGGGGCAAATATCAGGAAATATTACTCAGATTTGGAATAAACATCCTCAGAAAGTTAGAGTTCGTGGTAGTTGTGTAGGGTATCGTATGGTCGGCCCCGTCCGACTATACTGCTCCGCTCACTGGTTTTTTGTTTATTAAACGATAAAATTACACAGATAAGAAATACACAGGGAAACCAAAGCAACAACAACAGCTACAGTTGCCGTCGTCAACGTTGCTGTTGTTGTTGTGTTGTTGTCGTCATCATAGTCCGTATAACCAAACAACAGCATCTCCCTTAACGAAATATATTACACAGATCCACACTTGTTGGGCGAAGTACATCTGCCGTTCGGTTCTGTGTGTGTACTTTTCGTATTTAAGTGGAAATGACAACAAATATGGGAAGATGCATTCAAACAAACCCCAGGCCCAGCTGGACAGTGTGGACTTGAGGAGAGATGACATGACATATACGGATGTATGTACGCATATCGGTATGTTAGTACTCTTGCATCTTTTTTCCATACATAAATTTTATAAAATGTTATGACATTTGCTGTTTATATTTTAAAGTGAAATGAAGTGCATGGGACCACCAACAACAAAAACCACAAATAAAATGCCATAAATTTCTTCGGTTATTTTATTTGTTGGTCATTTTTGGTTTATATTGCTTCTACTTATTTGTATGATTATACCCTACACAACTATGTTGTCAGGGTATTATAGCTTTGTGCAGCCCCAAATGTTTGTAACGCCGCGAAATATTGGTCCTAGACCCACCTTTAAGTATACCGATCGTCATATCTCGACTAGCTGAGTCGATCTAGACATGTGTGTCCGTCCGTCCGTCCGTCCATCCGTCCGTCTGTCCATTATAATTTGTAAACACGATACAGGCCACAGTTATGGACCAATCTTCACGAAATTTTGCATGTAGGATGGGTTCTGGCCAATGAAGACCCCTATTGTTTTTGAAAAAGATCGGTTAATATTTGGGGATGAAATGGACCAAATACTAAATTTTTGTCGGTTTTTCTGGTCGCTCCAGAGGCCGCAATTATGGCCCAAACACCGCGAATTTTTGCATGGAGAAGGGGATCGGGTCAGAGAATAAGCGTGCATGTTTTGATAAAGATCGGTCAATATTTAGCGGGTCAAATGGACCCTGACTTTTGTGTGAAAAATGACAAAATTTGTATTCTATGGCATATATATTTACTCCTGGAGGATGTAGACCCTAGGAGTTGATAACATATCCAAGAGGAGTGGTTGACCTTTAAATTGATACCAAATATAGTGATGTATCTACTCAGATGTGGGAGTTACAGTCAAATATTTACATGTGCTTACGTATTCAGATATTATTTAGTAATCCATTACCACATTAAAGGGAGAAATATCGCACTGATGGCTTTGAAATTTTTCATGAAGTTCCAGTTATGGTCAAGAACAACGCCTACAATTTTCGGTGATGATCAGATTAAAATTTTGGGATGAAATGGACCGAAAACATAATTTTTTGTGTGTTTTCGAGTAGAGTATAATCCGAAAATCACAACACACCCACCGTGAAGGTAATCTGGACAAGTAATTAGAAGGACTGTACAAGAGGGGGCAAATATCAGGAAATATTACTCAGATTTGGAATAAACATCCTCAGAAAGTTAGAGTTCGTGGTAGTTGTGTAGGGTATCGTATGGTCGGCCCCGTCCGACTATACTGCTCCGCTCACTGGTTTTTAATTATATTTAGCATAAAGTGGGATTTTTTTGCAATTGCATAGAGGATTACACTTAACGAAAATCACAATTTATGACAAGAAACATAAAATTCCGGGAACATAACTGGCAAAATATAGTACAACAACTATTCTACAGCTGCAAGATTCTATATGGGTCTCTCATTGATCATCTGTAGATATTCAGGAGGTCAGATATGGACAGTAGATATAAACACTTCCACAGGTCTTTTAGAGATAGAAGATATTTACCATGTCCTCCATGGATATGAGAACAATCGTAGTTATTCTTTGGATTCATGTCGCTGTACAGGTCTATCCTGATGGAGTACTTTATACTCGTATTCTATAGACAAAAAGATTGTCTAAAAAATCTTCTAGAAATATAAGATACAAACCCTTCTACATAGATATAATACTTTCCACACGCCTACAAAATTACAAGCAAACTAGCTAAAAATTATCATACTACTAATTATCTAATTTACTATGACCATTCCCGGTAGCTAGAATATTCACAGCGATAACCTCTTGGGTCAGTCACTTAAATGTCACTCGAATGTCCAAATACATTTATTTTGCCAAGTGCAATTTTTTGCTATTTAGACATGCATGTCTAAATAACGAATGTACACACACGTTCACGTTCTTATACGTTCGCCATCGTCATCATCCCTTTACATGATCAAAAGTTGAAAAACGAACTTTGAGGGAGATGACTCTTCAAATCACAGTGTAATGATGCATTAGGACGGTTCGGCTGTTGTCGCTATTATAGAAAACTGTATGTATGTGAGTGTGTGTGTGAGTGTCTGAGTGCGACTGACATGTGACAAGTAAAGTGCATCATCCAATCCAACCGACAACATTCAAATCATACTTCCTATACTTTGAGGATATGTGTGTTGCGAACGAATGTGGCGCAGAATGTGATGTTGTTTTTACAAGAAACGCTGCAAAAAAAAACAAATTCATACGACCATACGAATATTTCGAAGTACTCAGATCTTGATGTGAAGTGTGTGCGTGTTTCGGTATTACAAATGTTGCGACATTTATGTATCAAGTATTAAAAAAAAACTTAAAATAAGTTGAATTTTGGAGATGGAAATTGATATGTGACAAAAAGAAAGTCGAAAAATGTATAACCGTAAAATTTTGAACTAGGAACTTCGAGCAATAGGATCATGTCTCATCAGAAGAAGTTCGATTCCGTTAGTGGAAAAATACAGACGATGACCCTTGACATCTCGTGAAGATAACACAAAATAACACCCAGAGGATAATTGTAATACTAAAATAAGCAAGGACCCAAACCACTTCACCAAATTCAGGGAGACGTTGTTTCTAAGTAACTATAGATAAGGATAACACATAAGGATAACATATAAATGACAAGATATAGCGCCACCCAGAGAAAAATGGCAACACTAAATAAGAAAGGATACCAACCACTGCAAAATTCAACTTTGAATTAGTCTGCTTTTCCACAGGCAGATTTTTATTTGGCAAATACTGAGTTTGTAGGCGAGAGGGGTGCGAGGAAGAAAAACAAAAATTTACCTGTTCAGAATTTGCCGTACAGGCAAATACTGCTTTGCTCTGTTCGTTGAAAACAATTTTGTTGAAATTTCCTTTTGAACCTATTCGCTTTACTGACACACAGCCGGCTTTTGTTTACAAACCTGTTGTTTTAATTTGTGCAAGTGAAATTTAATTTTTAATATTTGCAATTTATATAATAAAATATATAAAAAATAAATATAATATTAAAAAAATCTTTAAGATGCAAACACTTTTGACGTTTTTTTCTTTCTTTTGTACTTTGATTCGCAAATTTGGCAAAGAAAAAATTGATGGAAAAGCAAGCGAAAATTTCAAAAGAGAAAACAAAAAATTTGCCAAATAAAAATCTGCCTGTGGAAAAGCAGACTTAGGAAAACAAAATCAGAATGGCAGGAGAAAGCTTCAACCCGTCAATGGTACAATCAAGGACCCCAACCACTGTACAAAATTCAATGAGGTGATGTTTCAAAGCACCGATAGATGGCAGCCCCAGCACCAAGGACAGGCTACAACAAACCAACCCTACACTTTCCTGGAGTAATAAAACAATGATTAACGAAGCTAACATAAGGACAATTCAAATTCCGGGTAGGAGGAACAGTTCTTTCAAAGTGGTTTTCGAATTGAAATAGTAGGAGCACGACCCAGAGGAAAATTGCAAAACTAAATAAGCAAGAACCCCAACCATTCCACAAAATACAAGTAACAGGTAGCGATAGCTGGCAGCTCCATAATCAAGGAAAGATTATATCAGGCATGAGAAATCTTACTTCCACGAAGAACTCCTGTTAGTTTTTAGAAGATCTCTCTGACTCTTTGCCCTCTATGAGGATACCGTTTGGACCTTTATTATACGACTTTTTGGTCCTCTATAAGAAGAGGAGCTTTTGGATGTCAATGAAAAGTGTTTTTGAAATAAAAAAGACATCTTGGTATTCTATTGTAAGATATCTTGGCCTTTGTAAGATATTTTTTCTTTGTAAAGATCTCTTGAAGATCTTTAAGAAAGCCACGATCTTCCTCCTGGACTGCTATTAAGATATCCCGGATTCCTTATAATAACAATCTTTGTATATTATAAGAAGTAATCTTGTTTACATATATGAATACGTCTTATGCTTCCATAGAAAGACCATTTTGATATGTCTCATCTGTAATTTGACATTTTGGATTTTTAATAGGAAAAATAAATTTATCGCAATAATTGTATATATTAGTCCCGCCCCACATCGGTAGTTTCTTGAAGAATGACAAAAACATTTTTAATGTGCGTGGCATAATTTCCAACACCACTGTTGTTGCCATTCCACACAATACCAACATTTTTGCGTATTGCGAAAATATTTATGGCATCCGAAACGGCAATGGGTTTTTCTTCTGCACGCTTCATATCATCCTAATCACCAAAACCCCAATGTGATATATTCCACAGTTTAATGTTATTCTCATTTCATTTCACTTGAGTCGATTGAATATGCAAACGAAACGAGAAAAGAAATGATTCAACATTCAACACAACAACATTATCATCCGCCTACATCGTTTTGTGGATGCTTGTAACTATCCGGCTCCTACTCTCTTGTGGGGAGATAATTAGCGCTGTTGTTGTTAAAAATTAAATGAGTTGGGCACAACAAAAAATCTTATTAAGCAGCAAATATCTTTAAGTGGTCTTGTAAAGTGTTATCAACAAAACGGCAACAATAACAACACCAACAACATAATCATACAAATCAGAGACGAAGACAACAAGTAATTACAAATAACAAAAAAAGGGAATGATAAATGGTAGAGGGACAAACGAAGGGTCTTTTCGGTATATTCCGCGCATAATATTAAATTCCGCAATAAGCAGGAGGTTAATAAATAGATCTCTAGGGAAAAACCTCCTGTTAAAAAACTGATCTAAGAGATTTCTTGGGAGTGTAAGAAAATATCTACTACAGTAATAATACCTCCAGGTCATCAATGATATACTTTCCTGAATATCTATAAGTTGATCTTAAGATACTCTGTGAGTATTCTATAATATGTTCTCATTTTAATGAGGATACCTACACCACCGACCGGTGGAGTCTGGCACACTATCCACTGCGTTGGATAGTGTGCGAGACTTCCCAACCTAAAAGACAACAAATGAATGGGTGCTGGGTTTGAATCCCAGCGAAGGAGGAATAATTAATTCCAAGTGTTTTCGAATATTTGTCAAAAGAGATGTACACCCCCCTGAAAATGAGATGCATCCGAAAGCCGCTGACATAACCAATATCAGAATCAACACATAATGATACTATAGAATAGAAATGTTAACATTTAACGCCACCCAGGGAAAATGACAACACTAAATAAGCAAGGACCCCAACCACTGAGAAAAATCCAAGGAGGCGTTGCATCTAGGCTACTGCAGATGGTAACATAACATAATAACACTGTGCGACAAAATTAAATTTTTTTGATAATTACGGGAAAAGTCCAACAGATTATGAAAGAGGGGCTAAAAAATAACGTCGGGGGTAACCTAAAAGAGGGGCAATATTCCCCTTTTCAACAATTTTGATAATTTTCGAATTATGATTCTTTTTTTAGCCCCTCTTTCATAATCTGTTGGAATTTCCCGGTAATTATTTTGTGTTGCACAGTGTAATTAACGTAAGTGGAATAAAAAACTATGCTAATAAAACTAACACACGGACAAATCGATTAATATGACGATGCTTTATGGAAGCCCTATGATCCCAAGAGGAGTAACCGTATAGCAGAATTACTGAAAGATCCTATTTGCCTACAGGCCTTCTACGATAGAGCTACTGTTCTTCTATAAGAAAAACCTTTATCTTTCATGATATCATATAACCTAGAGGTCTCCTATCTATCGGTAATTGACTTCCTGGCCTTTAGATATTCTCATAGAAGTCCATTAGGGGTTCGATGAGATGACCAAACAATTTTCTATTAGAGAAGATCTCTACGTCTTCTATAAGAGGAATGTATCTATAAAATACATTTTGATCATCTATAGCAGATTTTCGAATTCTTCTTGACCTACTCTCAAGACTTCTTGGCCTTCTGTGAGAGGACCTCTTGACCTTCTACATGAAATCTACTTTGTCTTCTATGAAAGAATCTTTTGGTCTTCTCTATGAAGACCATACTTTCTGAGAACTTTATGGTATTTTATGAGATGAGAAGACCCCTGAGAAGATGTGTAAATAAGCTGAAGAATACACTATTCCACTATATGACCTGCAACAATAGACCCTACTTGGCTTCTATGGGAAAACCTTTGTCCTTCGTTATCATCTTTCAAATGACCTACTGGTCTCCTGTTTTTCGCTAATTGACATCCTCACCATTATAAATTTTGTAGTTGGGTTCAGTTCGGAAAACAGAAGATAGGGATCAAATGATCCAAAAACAATATTTTATGTATGTTTATATGGTTGAACTTTATATTGATAAATCGGATGTGGGAGTTATACGAAAATTACCATACTAGAAGGCGTAATTGTCGCGCTAATCGCAATTGAATTTTTACATGAATCAGATGATGATTAGGGAATTAAATGGACCGAGTACAAAATTTGAGTCTTATTGCCGGATACATGATTCGGAAAAGATGCCTGAGTAAGATCCTTGTTTTTATACCTCCAGAATTATTGTTGAAAATCTACCTCTCACAATGATCAAAAAAATGTATTTTAAAATAAATTTAAATTTAACTACATTTGTAGTGTTCAAATCTATATATATAAAATGGAGCCATAAAAATGTATACTAACTCATCAATTAAGAACGGCTGGACCGATTTAACTCAAAGTTTCTTTCAGTTGTCGGTAATTACAGTGGGAAGGTTTTTATGAAAGAAAATTTTAAGAAAAATCCGCGAAAATCTTGCAAAAATTATTCTAAAAAAATGGCTGGACCGATTTGACTTAAAATTGCTGTTAGTTGTCTGTAATTGAAGTGGAGAGATTTTAATGAAAGAACATCTTGAGAAAAATCCGCGAAAATGTTGCAAAATATATTTTGAAAGATATTAGAATGTCCACACATTTTATATCGAACCTTTATGATTTCATCTCTTCGTAGTTCTTCTTGGACATATTTTGGGCGAAAATTGGCAGCGTATAATATCTTTAAGTAATTTGTCATTTATGGAAAATTCTCAAAATATGTTAATTTTCTACAATCAATTGGATTGTCATTGCCTTGAAAAAACTGTTGTATATATGTATGTATATAAAAATGAATTGCTGTTCATTAGTCTCGCTAAAACTCGAGAACGGCTAAACGGATTTATCTGATCTGATCTTCATTTGTCAATTATTGAAAATTTTAAATTTCAATTGGATTGACATTGTATTTAAACTTTTTTTGTGAGAATACAAAAAATAATTGAGAAGTATATCATTGAATGTACACGCGATCACTGTATGTACACGGTTTTCTATAAAATCCACGTAAGTTTTGGGACAAATGCAAGGATGAAAATCAGAAGACAGTCGGAATAGTGTTCTGATTCTAAGATTCATGCCCTAGATTAATTTCTTGAAAATAATAATAATAGGGACATGTTGATCCTTATAGTACCTAAAATGTTGCAATGTCACGAGAAATATCAAATCTTCTCCTAATCGTCGGTTAATGTCTTTGAACTTATAAACACAACACTTCGCACTTTGTAGATTCCCT
>NW_026884760.1:0-58849 GCF_032173495.1 Musca vetustissima | reverse complement strand
AATAATCTTTAATGACAACAACAAGTGTTGTAATTGAAAATTTTGCCATGCCACTTAAATTGAAAAGGACAACAAAAAAATTCGTATTTATAACAAATGGCAAAAGGTTAAATGAAATGTCCGCATTTCCATTAATATTTTATTTGTATGGAAAATGAAAAAAGGCTGGAACAATATTAACAATAACCATAAATGACAATAAATAATTAATAAGGCTTATAATTGTGGGTTCCGCAATGAATATGTTATTATTTGTATTTTCCAGTTATTAAATTTTTTTTGTTTTGCCCTGGCAATGTTACAAATGAATAAACTTCAATTAGGCAATTACACGATATTGTGGTTGTGAATGTTTTGCCATTTTTGTTTATTTATTAATTTTTTTCAACAATCATTAGGCAGATATTGTCAGCAGAATTTCAGAGAAAAAAAGTTCATAAAAAATAATTACAATTTAAAAAAAAAAAATGTGCAATAAAACGTGGGCTTTCTATCAGAAGCATTTCTTCTATTGCAAAATTCGATAAATTCAAATCACTCGTTGCTAAGTTTTCTGTTTTACCGGCAATCATATCTGTGCAAGAAACTTGGATTAAAAAAGACATTGCTCAAATATATTATTTGCCAGGCTTTAATTCGGTACACTGTTGTCGTTCGGATGGTTTTGGTGGTACATCGGTTTACATACGTGAAAATATAAGATTTATTGAAATAGATTGTAATAGTGGCGATTTTATAGACTCAATTGTTATAAAATTGCAAAGTATACAATCAGATGACAAACCGGTTACTCTAATATCATATTATAGATCCCCGAAGTGCAATTTACATAATTTTAAACGATTCGTGGAGAATTGCCTTTTGTTATATGGTAGAGATCCCACAATCATTGTCGGTGATTCAAATATTGATATCAATCAAACATTTGTATCCTCTGATATTTTTTATGTTTTATCATGTTACGATTTCAAAAACTGTCATAATTTGATAACTCGGCCAGTAAGTAACACATGTATAGATCATGTTTATTGCAATATTTTGAAGCCAATGAAAGTATCGTCAATTGAGTGCAGTATATCTGACCACAATATAATATATGTACAGATTGACATCAATGTACAATTGAATGATGTTGTCCAATGTAAATATTTTGTCTGTGATTATGAAAAGTTATCGACATATCTTTCTACTGAACTTGCTTTACTTATAAACACTGGGAAAACTTCACATGACGTTTTAAGTTTAATTAGTTGCATAAAATCTAGCATTGAGTTTTCTTCTAAGGAGAAAAACAAATCGACATTATTAAAAAATAAATTGAATCCATGGATAAATACAAACTTACAAAAATTGATCACATACAAGAATCGGCTCTTGAAACGAAGGAAAAGATATCCTAATGATATTGGACTTAAAGAGCGACTGAAAAGATTTAGTAAAGTTATAAAACGTGCTTATGGAGATTCAAGGAACAATTACTATGCAACAAACCTAGAAATATTAAAAAACGATCCAAAGAAAACATGGAGGTTTCTAAATGATACACTTGGTAGGACATCTTATCATCTGCATAACATAAAAGATTTGAATGGTTTTATTATAGAAGACGATGCCAACAAAGTAGAGATTCTGAACAGATTTTTTATAAATTCTGTGCAAAATTTGAAAGACGAAATCGAAATATTACCAAGGGACCATTTTAATTACCTTAGAACTTTAAATGAAGTTAACCACATGTTCCGTTTTAAGTCCATAACAAATTCAGAAATGTGTGATGTATTATCTAAAATATCACTTGGGAAATCCGGTGGTTATGACAATATATCACCTAAAGTTTTAAAAGAATGTAGAATGGTTCTTATGCCATATCTTACAACAATTTTTAACAATATTATACTTAGTAATGAGTATCCAAATGCACTAAAGATTCACAAGATCATACCTATACCTAAAATTGGAAATAATAACTCAATTGCGAACTTTCGTCCTATTTCTGTGTTATCGGTGATAAACAATATATTTGAAAGGATTTTATATAATCAAATAGCCGAATATTTTTATCGGAACAATTTAATTAATTCAAACCAATATGGATTCCGTAAAGGTAGTGGTACTGAGGAGGCCGTTATAAATGTTTTGAATTATGTTTGCAAAACGATTGATGAAGGTTATTGTGTTGCTGGCATTTTTTATGATTTGTCCAGGGCTTTCGATATGATTGACCATAATATTTTACTGCAGAAGTTGCGATTCTATGGGATGAATGATACCAGTATATTGCTTTTGGAGTCTTATTTAGGAAATAGGAAACAATTTGTGGAGATCAGTCAGTGTAGAAGCCAAATGTTGCACGTTCAATATGGTGTACCTCAAGGAAGCATTTTAGGTCCAATATTGTTTATCATATACATCAATGATCTTGTAAATTTACAGTTAAGTGGTCGTTTGTTCATGTA
The DNA here is from genome assembly GCF_032173495.1 of Musca vetustissima. Lineage (NCBI taxonomy): Eukaryota > Metazoa > Arthropoda > Insecta > Diptera > Muscidae > Musca > Musca vetustissima. The sequence continues at coordinate 56,393 of NW_026884760.1, read as the reverse complement.
TGCTGATGATATTTGTATTTTTTATCCATATAAATCAGAGACGGTCGTTAAATGTTATATGGAAAGAGATGCAGCTCTTATTCTTGAATATATGAGGCTCAATAAATTGTATATAAATGATAAAAAAACAAAGCTAATCCGATTTAGGCCACATGGAAATTTTGAATCTAGCTTCAATATTAACATAGGCAGCAAACTTGTACGGGAAGTACATGAAATAATGTATCTTGGCCTACTGTTACAATCAAATCTTTCTTGGGATAAGCACATAAGCCATTTGAAAACAAAAATTTCACCGGCACTTGGTCTACTTTATAAATTCAAATACAAATTTAACCAAGAAACTAAATATCTTATTTACCAAACATTAATACAAAGTCATTTAAATTACATGGCTATAATTTATGCTCATAAAAACAATGTTAACCTCATATCCTTGCAACGTTTACAAAATAGAGCTTTAAAACTAGTCGCAAACCTGCCAATTTTACACTCAACACTAAGTCTTTTTAAAAATACATTTAAATCTTTATTACCAATTTATGGCCTTTACAAATATGAAATTATGATTTATGTTTTTAAATGTTTAAATAATATTGGATTCCATACAATTGACTTTATGCAAAATCAAAGCTATTTCAACACTCGTAACAATTCAAATCTTCGTTTGCTCTACGTCGCACCGAAACCACCAAACAGAGAATAGAATATGCTGGAAATAGAGAATATAATGATTTACCTCAATATGTGAAATCTTGTAGCTCCCTTTCATCTTTTAAAAAAGCTTTAAAGCAATACTTATTAATTCATATCGAAGAAATGTTTGCATAAAATATTTGCAAAATGAAATGCTATTGATATATATTTGTGTCTTTGTTTCAATATATACCTACATCTATGTATAATTTGCCAACTAAGCCTCTAAATGCCCATTGGCGCTGAGGCGCATTGTAACTTGTTTATAAGTATATATGAAATATAATAAATAATAAATAAAAAAAAAAGGAGTCTGCCAAAGTGGGAACTGGCAGTAAATGGAGAAAATACCAAGCCGGTACTCTAGGGCCAACTGAAAATTACAGCTTCGGGGTAGTCAAAGATTTTATATACCTTGGTACCGCTATAAATAAGACAAATGGCCTCAGATGCTACTATGGTGTAAGTAAACAGTTTAGAAACTAGGTCACATCTCTCCAGACCAAACGCATACTTTACAAGACGCTGATACTACCCGTGCTATTATATGAATCTGAAGAATGGGTACTTGCGCAGGCAGCTCCTGTTGTGTTTGATAGAAAAATTCTACGGAAGATCTATGAGCCGATGTGCGTAGGACCATGACTATGTCGATGTCTATTCTCTGACATCAACATAGTCAGTACGTTGGCTAGGCCATCGTGTGAGAATGGATGAAGATTCCCCATTCTCACAACATGGCGAGCCTAGTGATTGTTCACGCAGAAGGGGAATGCCACGAATCCGATGGAAAGATCAAGTAGAAGAAAACATCTCGGAAAATGGTCTTTCAAATTGGGTGAGATGAGCACAATATCGACGCGCTTGGTAATTTTTTTCAGCTCAGCTTATGGAACAACCGTTCTGTCATAAGCCGGCTAGGTAAGAATCCAAAGGATCAAATTACAGCATACTGGGTTGAAAAAAACGTGCCTAAAAGCTTCAAAATCCGCAATAATGTGGGTACACCTATATGGGTGTTACCCCGATTGACAATTTTTGATAGAAATAGTTTCTATCCAATGGGAGCTTAATTTATCAAATTACAGTTGATTGTACAGCTTTAAACTACCGAATTTTCTCCTGAATTTGAACTGCTCAAACACTTAAAATACCGGATAATAAGAGACAACATTGTATTGGGGCTACCCGGAAACTTGCACCTATATTCATTCAGTTTTTGGCAGAGGGATTTTCTGCTCAATGTGAGTCCCTGGTATTATTTTAGAATACAGAAAATTGGGCGGAGCTTTTATATGGAGGCTACCTTAAAGTATGGACCAAGACTAATTGGTCTCGGTAGGGAGATTTTTTCTCTGTGACAACCTCTAATATCATATTAGGACCAATCCGATATATCCCATTATAAATAGCAAACTTTCTAAGAGTGGAAAATTTAAAAGCTATTTCAATAATATTTCAATAGCGGACGAACAGATTCCGATCAAAAATATATATACTTTATGGGGTCTCTGGTCAATATTTCTTATTACACCTGGTGTTGTTATATGCCACAAGGTGTAATATACATTCCACCTTATGGTGGAGACTATAAAAGGGCGTTGGTACAAAGAATTTACTTTGCACTTAAAAGCTTGTTGTGAGAATCATCGAACACCGAACTACTGCTACTCAAGTATGTAAATCAATTAGGTTCTGCAAATATTTACCAATATTAAAAGCCTACAACTTCAGAAAAAATACAACAACTGTTCAGTGTAAATGATTAGAGAAATGGTATTCAGCTTGTGAGTTGGGACTAATCATTCTTTTGGTAAGGATTTGCATGAATGCAAAATGTAATCCTTTTATGCTGATGTGAATGCTGATGCCAATCCTGATGATGATGGACAAGTGTTGTGTCCATAAATCCATACATAAATTGATGATGAGTTGTTTGTTGATTTATGCAGTTGTCATCGTCTTTTTGATTTTTGTCGTAAAGAGAAGGGTGGACATTTCAATCAGTGTCATGCGAGACGACAATGTTGGAAGTCCTTGCTTTGGTATTACAAGTGTTTCACGCATAAGGACATGAACAAAAGTCAGGACATACATGTATGGAAAAAGTTGTATATACATATGTAATGCTTGTTTTCTTCTCTTTTGTATAAATTTTGCATAATTTTTTGTGTAGGGATTTTTGACTTGGGCACAATATGTCAGCCAGTATTGACATAATGTCTCCATGTGCCATAACAATATTCTATAGATTTTTTTTGGGTACAGGGAAGGTGTTTTTGAGGATTATGCGTAAACCAAATTTGCATATATAGAATTTTATGCAACAACATTTTGTTTTGGACAGAGAGAAAACACCATGTGTTTCTTTGGGATATAATTTTGTCTGGCACCCCTCCCGACAGAGAAAACAAAATGAATCGATTGAGTTCTAAGAATGATAGAAAACTTTGTAAATTAGTACTCAAAAGTGTTAGCAAAAGTGATTATAGACTTTCTTTTGTAATTTGGCTTTTTTTGTTATATGTGTTGTTTTCAAATAAATTGCATTTTATACGAAATTGAGTTTTGTCTATAGCAGACATTCTTAGTACTTAATTTTATGCCAGAGTTGTTTTAGGAATTAAATCAATTTGCTTAAAAATATTTTAAGTGATGGAAGAGGAATATGAATGCGAGGATAGAGGAGAAAATTAATCATGTATGAAACACGGCATTTCAACAAGATATTCTTCTGTACACACATTTTTTTAGGATTTGCGACAATCAACGCCTCAATTGACTTCTGAAAAATTAATCTTTAAAAAATCCACGCCTCAATTGACTTCTGAAATTGACTTCTGAAAAATTAATCTTTAAAAAATCCACGCCTCAATTGACTTCTGAAAAATTAATCTTTAAAAAATCCACGCCTCAATTGACTTCTGAAAAATTAATCTTTAAAAAATCCACGCCTCAATTGACTTCTGAAAAATTAATCGATTTTTCCCAATTTCAATAGGGTTTGTCCTTGGGCCAAATAAATGAGCTGTGCCAAATTTCATCCAATTCTGGTGGACATTGAAAAAATATTCTCTCCAAAATCTTCGCTTCTGGTGGACATTGAAAACATATTCTTTACGCTTCTGGTGGGCCTTATGCGTCTTATATAGTTATAGTTATGGGTCTTAAATATAACACATTTCCCATATAATTCAAAGAATTTTTTGATCTCCTGTTTAACGTTAATTTTAAATGAATTCCTCACAAAATCCTTTTGGTTTCCTTAAACACCTATCACACAGATGAGTGAACATTGAAATTTCATTAGACATTTAATACGATTAACTATTAATTGCAAACGATTTACTAAAGCACCGCCTATCGCCCTCACCGCCATCTACCGAACCATATCCACAACAGACACAAGTGAGGATATAAATGGAATAAATAGATTTTCTGAATTAAACTAATGTAACAGATGCCAGAACACTAGCAACCATCACCACCACCATCAGAAGTACTACTTCACAAGGCATCGCATTAGACAAATAAACAGAAAACATTGATGCCACAGGACAATACAACCTTAGGCACAATACACAAACTTACATGTACATATCCACAGACATATTTGAAAAACATTAGGAGGCGTATCTCGTGAATAATATGGGGTGTATTGAAAAAAAAAACAAAAATATGTTCCAACAATTCAGGCGGTTTATGTGGAAAATATTCACAAAAACCGTAGCACATTTTCACACACACACATGTTTTGTATTAAACAACTATATTGAATAGCAATAGACTTGATAAGTATTTATGTTTATTACGGAGGACGAGGATGTGTTGCGTTAACGAAAATACATTCAATTTTAATCCGATAAACAGAAATAATGGGTAGGGAAAATGTAGATATGGTTTTAAAGCAGATATGGAATTTCAATATTAATATGTTTGTGGTTGGTTTCGAAATTATAATTAATTTCCACGATAATTAATAAAATGCATTTAAAATAAAAGTGGAGGATATGGGTGCGTATACACAATGACGGCACTTATACGCACATGTGTATATGTTCCTTTCAAAGCTATTAGTCATGAGAAAAGTATTAAAAAAATAAAAAATCATTGAAGAAATGTTAATAAATATAGGAAATATTTTCTGTTTATTCCTTTAATCGATTCTAAAAAAAATTTTGTATTGTGCTATTAGCCCCAAAAAAATCGAAATCTTTTGTCCTATAGGTTCTAGTAAATTTATTTAAAAGAAAACCAAAACCAAGTCCTATTTGCAGTAAAAAATATTTTTAATAAACTTTCCCCACATTGGCTCTGAATATTTATCTTTAAAAATTTACTACTATTGGTTCGGCTGGATAGTCCTGTTATATTTTTAAAAATCCCTCCCAACAAAATATTAATACCAAAGCCATTTAAACATCAATGAAAAACAACCAAGCACCAGATAATATTTTCAAGAACATCAAATTCTCCCGTTGAAAGCGTTTTAAAGGAAGAAAAACCACAACGGAAAAAGCACGAAAGCATATCAAGAAAAAACAAAACACCATCAAATCTACCGTGGGCTAAACAATTGAACATTAATGCCATACAGATGAAGACGGAGAAACAAGTAAACACGGAATAAATGAAATACCATCAATGGAACTTTTAAATTGTAGAGATAAACTGCGTTCATCTGTGGGCATGTGAGTATGTTTGATCGGCAATGCCTCAACACACTTTGTTCAAATATTCCCTCATATATATGCAATGAATTACAAGACAGTTGCGTTAAATCCTTCAGGCTTAAGGTAAATAAAAAATACAACAACAATGGCGGAAAAACATTGGTAAATCAAATATAAAGGTGGAAAATATGCTGTAAAGGGACCACACAATTGCTTCCTTGGTGGGAATAAAGAAAATGATAGGAAATGCGAAATCATCGCAAAGAGCTGCAATAACAGAAAGTAAACGAATGTAATGAAAGCTAAATTGAAATCACAACTGGTAAAAATATAATTCCAATTTTGGCTGTAAGTGCTGCTTCATGTTGTAACTGTGTCCGTCTTCCATTACATGTGTCCTTTCGTCTAGCTTTCTTCCATACATCACTTGTTACACAGCCAAAGCGACTCGACGAGATGACTTCCATGGGTTTTTTATTACATTTCCTCCAATTTTCTTTCACACAGTATACATACATAATATGTATACCATTATATATGTGTATATATACTTTGTTTGACATATATGAATTATATACTGACTCAGTGACATATTAATATCCGTAGGGAACATACCAAAAAGTGTACCTATACTGACATTATGGGCCCTAGACCCCATGTTTCTTTGGACCTTATTTGTTTCAAAAAATTTTGATTTCATTCAAACTTTGCCCATGAGGAATATCGGTCCACCCTTCTGGTACCTCCCACACAGGGGCTAAGCCTAAATGCGGGTTACAGTTCATATATATGAATATAAATATAAGGTTAATTATCGAACTTTATGTTCTAGTTTTCTGTATCTTAAGCAGATTAATTTATTGCAACAAAGTCTTCGAACCAAACACGGAACAAATCATATAACTATTTAAAAAAGGGGGTTATATGGGGACGCCCATATATTGGCCCCAAGAAGGGGCCAATATTAAAAATTTTTGGTAGGGAGATTTGTTACCATATACGATTACAAAATACCAAATTGCAGCGAATTCGGTTGAAAAACGCGCTCATGAACCCCCGCAAATTGGGGGTAGCTTTATATGGGGGCTATCCGAAAAAATGGTCCTATATTTATAATTTTTTTTGTGGAGAGATTTGGTACCTATTAAGAACTCAAAATACTAAATTACAGCAAAATCGGTGGAAAGATACGATTAAAACCCCCAAAATACTGAAACTTAGGAGGTACCGTTATATGGGGTCTACCAGAAAAAGTGGACCTATATTTATAATTTTTTGTGGAGACATTCAGTACCCAATAAGAACTCAATGTACCAAATTTCAGCGTATTCGGTTAAAAACGCGCTCAAGAACCCCAAAATACCAAAAATTGGAGGGTACTATTATATGGGAGCTATGCCTAAACGTGGGCCGATATATCCCATCTTTGAACTTGACCTGCCTGCAGACAAACGACAAACCTATGCAAAATTTCAGCACCCTATCTCAATTCCTTCAGAAGATGGCGTGGCTAGACGGTCTTAGAAGTTTTGAAATCTTTGAAATAATATGCTTTAAAAAATCCACGCCTTATGAAATCTTTGAAATAATATGCTTTAAAAAATCCACGCCTTATGAAGTCTTTGAAATAATATGCTTTAAAAAATCCACGCCTTATGAAGTCTTTGAAATAATATGCTTTAAAAAATCCACGCCTTATGAAGTCTTTGAAATAATATGCTTTAAAAAATCCACGCCTTATGAAGTCTTTGAAATAATATGCTTTAAAAAATCCACGCCTTATGAAGTCTTTGAAATAATATGCTTTAAAAAATCCACGCCTTATGAAGTCTTTGAAATAATATGCTTTAAAAAATCCACGCCTTATGAAGTCTTTGAAATAATATGCTTTAAAAAATCCACGCCTTATGAAGTCTTTGAAATAATATGCTTTAAAAAATCCACGCCTTATGAAGTCTTTGAAATAATATGCTTTAAAAAATCCACGCCTTATGAAGTCTTTGAAATAATATGCTTTAAAAAATCCACGCCTTATGAAGTCTTTGAAATAATATGCTTTAAAAAATCCACGCCTTATGAAGTCTTTGAAATAATATGCTTTAAAAAATCCACGCCTTATGAAGTCTTTGAAATAATATGCTTTAAAAAATCCACGCCTTATGAAGTCTTTGAAATAATATGCTTTAAAAAATCCACGCCTTATGAAGTCTTTGAAATAATATGCTTTAAAAAATCCACGCCTTATGAAGTCTTTGAAATAATATGCTTTAAAAAATCCACGCCTTATGATAGTCCTTGAAATAATATGCTTTAAAAAATCCACGCCTTATGAAGAGCCTTAGAAAAATTATTTTAAAAAATCCACGCCTTATGAAGTCTTTGAAATAATATGCTTTAAAAAATCCACGCCTTATGAAGTCTTTGAAATAATATGCTTTAAAAAATCCACGCCTTATGAAGTCTTTGAAATAATATGCTTTAAAAAATCCACGCCGTATGAGGACTTCGAAAAAATATTCTTTAAAAAATCCACGCCTTATGAGGACTTGGAAAAAATATTCTTTAAAAAATCCACGCCTTATGAGAACCTCGAAAAAATATTCTTTAAAAAATCCACGCCTTATGAGGACTTGGAAAAAATATTCTTTAAAAAATCCACGCCTTATGTGGACCTCGAGAAAATCTTCTTTAAAAAATCCACGCCTTATGAGGTCCTCGAAAAATATGCTTTAAAAAATCCACGCCTTATCCACGCCGAAAAATATGCTTTAAAAAATCCACGCCTTATGAAGTCTTTGAAATAATATGCTTTAAAAAATCCACGCCTTATGAAGTCTTTGAAATAATATGCTTTAAAAAATCCACGCCTTATGAAGTCTTTGAAATACTATGCTTTAAAAAATCCACGCCTTATGAAGTCTTTGAAATAATATGCTTTAAAAAATCCACGCCTTATGAAGTCTTTGAAATAATATGCTTTAAAAAATCCACGCCTTATGAAGTCTTTGAAATAATATGCTTTAAAAAATCCACGCCTTATGAAGTCTTTGAAATAATATGCTTTAAAAAATCCACGCCTTGTATTAGACCCCTGAAATGTATGCTTTAAAAAATCCACGCCTTGTATTAGACCCCTGAAATGTATGCTTTAAAAAATCCACGCCTTATATAGACCCCTGAAATGTATGCTTTAAAAAATCCACGCCTTATGAGTTCTTTGAAATAATATGCTTTAAAAAATCCACGCCTTATGAAGTCTTTGACAAAATATTCTTTAAGAAATCCACGCCTGTATAAGGCCCTGACAAAATATGCTTTAAAAAATCCACGCCTGTATAAGGCCCTGACAAAATATGCTTTAAAAAATCCACGCCTGTATAAGGCCCTGACAAAATATGCTTTAAAAAATCCACGCCTTATGAAGTCTTTGAAATAATATACTTTAAAAAATCCACGCCTTATGAAGTCCCTGAAATAATATGCTTTAAAAAATCCACGCCTTATGAAGTCTTTGAAATAATATGCTTTAAAAAATCCACGCCTTATGAAGTCTTTGAAATAATATGCTTTAAAAAATCCACGCCTTATGAAGTCTTTGAAATAATATGCTTTAAAAAATCCACGCCTTATGAAGTCTTTGAAATAATATGCTTTAAAAAATCCACGCCTTATGAAGTCTTTGAAATAATATGCTTTAAAAAATCCACGCCTTATGAAGTCTTTGAAATAATATGCTTTAAAAAATCCACGCCTTATGAAGTCTTTGAAATAATATGCTTTAAAAAATCCACGCCTTATGAAGTCTTTGAAATAATATGCTTTAAAAAATCCACGCCTTATGAAGTCTTTGAAATAATATGCTTTAAAAAATCCACGCCTTATGAAGTCTTTGAAATAATATGCTTTAAAAAATCCACCCCTTATGAAGTCTTTGAAATAATATGCTTTAAAAAATCCACGCCTTATGAAGTCTTTGAAATAATATGCTTTAAAAAATCCACGCCTTATGAAGTCTTTGAAATAATATGCTTTAAAAAATCCACGCCTTATGAAGTCTTTGAAATAATATGCTTTAAAAAATCCACGCCTTATGAAGTCTTTGAAATAATATGCTTTAAAAAATCCACGCCTTATGAAGTCTTTGAAATAATATGCTTTAAAAAATCCACGCCTTTGGGGAGTCCTTCATAAATATGCTTTAAAAAATCCACGCCTTATGAAGTCTTTGAAATAATATGCTTTAAAAAATCCACGCCTTATGATAGTCTAATGAAATAATATGCTTTAAAAAATCCACGCCTTATGAGTTCTTTGAAATAATATGCTTTAAAAAATCCACGCCTTATGAAGTCTTTGAAATAATATGCTTTAAAAAATCCACGCCTTATGAGTTCTTTGAAATAATATGCTTTAAAAAATCCACGCCTTATAAAGTCTTTGAAATAATATGCATTAAAAAATCCACGCCTTATGAGGTCTTTGAAATAATATGCTTTAAAAAATCCACGCCTTATGAAGTCTTTGAAATAATATTCTTTAAAAAATCCACGCCTTATGAGGTCTTTGAAATAATATGCTTTAAAAAATCCACGCCTTATGAAGTCTTTGAAATAATATGCTTTAAAAAATCCACGCCTTATGAAGTCTTTGAAATAATATGCTTTAAAAAATCCACGCCTTATGAAGTCTTTGAAATAATATGCTTTAAAAAATCCACGCCTTAGATAGTCCTTGAAAAAATATGCTTTAAAAAATCCACACCTTAGATAGTTCTTGAAAAAATATTCTTTAAAAAATCCACGCCTTAGATAGTCCTTGAAAAAATATTCCTTAAAAAATTCACGCCTCCGATAACCCTTGAAAAAATATTCTTTAAAAAATCCACGCCTCTGATAACCCTTGAATAAAATATTCCTTAAAAAATCCACGCCTCTGATAAACCTTGAAAAAATATTCCTTAAAAAATCCACGCCTCTGATAATTCTTGAAAAAATATTCCTTAAAAAATCCACGCCTCTGATAACCCTTGAAAAAAATATTCCTTAAAAAATCCACGCCTCTGATAACCCTTGAAAAAAATATTCCTTAAAAAATCCACGCCTCTGATAACCCTTGAAAAAATATTCTTTAAAAAATCCACGCCTCTGATAATTCTTGAAAAAATATTCCTTAAAAAATCCACGTCTTTGAAATAATATGATTTAAAAAATCCACTCCTTAGATAGTTCTTGACAAAATATTCTTTTAAAAATCCACGCCTTTAATAGTCCTTAAAAATGCCTAGATGCCTATGACTATCTATTATTGTTGCCTAAACAATAATAATAGATAGTCATTGAAACAATATTCTTTAAAAAAATCCAAGCCTTAGATGGTCCTTGAAAAAATATTCTTTAAAAATCCACACATGTTTGTGATCCTTAAAAGAGTTATTCTTTTTATCAAATGTATGTCTATAGTGGTCCTTGAAAAAATATTTCTGCGTACATTTGTCCTTAACATCCTTCAAGGCTATGCTGAAGCACACCTAAATGCAACAATGTGCCTGCCGTGTTTTTGATTGCTTTTTGTCTGAGCCAAAAGAATACAGACAGCTTGCGTGAGTTAAGTAATTATTTGCTTGTAGAAGAAGCGTATAAATATTATGATTTCTCGCTTTTGTTTCAAATAAATCATAAAGGCAAATGTAAAACAATTATAAATGCTAAGACAATATGCTTACAATCAAAGCGCCGCCTCCACCCCTCTCAGAAATAAAATCTGCACACGCACCAATATTTTAAGAACGTTTGCAAATAAATCTGACTTGTGAAATATTGTCTCGTCGTTTTTGGCAACATGGTGTTGTTGTAAATGTATTATTGCTAGTATAGCTTACAAAAAACAAAAACGTTAAAAATTATACAGGTGGAGTCACCCCCACACAACCATGGTGGTGGGTGACAAATAAAACGAAAGGTAGCTAGCGGGATATAAAAATGCCATAAAACCCCATGCAGCAATAAGCACGCACATACACACACACACTTACTCCCACAGCAAGCAAACAAATCAACAGGATATTACGCACACATTTGTGTGAAGGAATGTGTGTGTATTTGTGCTTGTGTGCTTACGTTAGTGACTATATTTGACTCTCTGTGGTTACCACACACTAAATCTGGGATTAACCTTAAGTCTAATTATTCTTTACATTGACTCGCTCGCTTCTTTGTACATTCTTCATTCACTTTCCCAATTGACTCATTCATCCATCCTTCTACCCAGTTGCCCACCTCTACTTTTCCGTAACTTGGGACATACCACACAATGTGTAATATTACGCTCCTCCATCGATTATATTCAATATTTAGCTGCTGGGTTTAACTTGTGGCAATAAACAAATGTCGAAAAGGAAATTTGCGTCAATTTTTCAAATATACACACAATTTGTTGGTTAAGTCTCCCCTTTACATACAGCTACTTCTCCCCTGGCAGACGCTACTTCGTTCAATCACTGTTACGCAATGTGTTGCAGTGCTTAGTGTGTGTGTAAAGAATATTTGCGGGATTTTATTTGATTTCGTCGTTTGTTTGTTGAAACATGTGTTATATAAAATGTACTATATTATATGTTAAGCATGTATATATGTAAATAAAAAACCATGTTTTACGCATATATAACATGTTTATATATAAAGAGTCATTGAAGTGTAAATTGGATATTATTTAATATGATTGCGGTTTAACGTCTGTTGAAATAAAAAATATTCTTAAAAAAATCCTCGCCTCTGAAGACCCTCCAAAAAATATTTTTAAAAAAATCCTTGCCTCTGAAGACCCTTGAAAAAATATTCTTAAACCAGTGATATTCCTTAAAAAATCCACGTCTTTGAAATAATATGATTTAAAAAATCCACTCCTTAGATAGTTCTTGACTTTTAAAAATCCACGCCTTTAATAGTCCTTAAAAATGCCTAGATGCCTATGACTATCTATTATTGTTGCGAGCAGTATAGTCGGGCGGGGCCGACCATATGATACCCTGCACAACTTCTACGAAAATCGATCTTTCACTTGTTCTTTATTCTGTGCTTTCTTGACCGATTAGAGGTCAACCAATATTACTAATATTCAGTGCAACCCTTCTAATTTCTTGGCCATATTCTCTTCACCGTGGGTTGTGTTGCGATGTTCGACTTTCAATTGTGGCCTATAGATCGTCTCAAAATAATATCAAAAATTAGGTTATCGGTTCAGTTTATCCCAAAATTATTATCTGATCATCACCGAAAATTATAGGCGTTGTCCTTGACCATACATGGATCCTCATGGAAAATTACAAAGCGATCAGAGCTATATTTCCGCCCTCTAGTGAGCCAATGGGTTACTAAATAATATCTGAATACGTAAGCACCTATAAATATTTAAGTGTAACTCCCACATATGAGAACATACGACAATATAATTGGTATCAATTTAAAGGTCAGCCACTCCTCCTGGATATACTATCAACTTCTCGGGTCTATGTCCTTCGGGAATTAATATATACGTCATAGAATACACATTTTGTAATATTTCACATAAAAGTCAGGGTCCATTTGGCCCTCTAAATATTGTCAGATCTTATCAGGCAGGCTTATTCTTTGGCACGATCCCCTTCTCCATGTAAAAATTCGCGAGGTTTGGGGCATAACTGCGGCCTCTGGAACGACCAGAAAACCCGACAAAAATTTAGTATTTGGTCCATTTCATTCCCAAAATATTAATTCATCTTTACCAAAAACAATAGGGGTTTTCATTGTGCAGAACCCATCCTACATGCAAAATTTTGTGGAGATTGGTTCATAACTGTGACCTGTATCGTGTTTACAAATTATAATGGACAGACGGACGGACGGACACACATGTCTAGATCGACTCAGTTAGTCGAGATATGACGATCGGTATGCTTAAAGGTGGGTCTAGGACCAATATTTCGCCGCGTTACAAACAATTGGGCTGCACAAAGCTATAATACCCTGACAACATAGTTGTGTAGGGTATAAAAAATCCACGCCTCAGTTGACCATTAAAAAAATATTTATTTTACAAATGCACGCCTCTTAGAGTTCTTCAAAAAATATTCTTTAAACAATCCTGTGGATGGGTAGGTTGAAGAAAATTTTTTACCCTTCACCACACTGTGGTACAGGGTATTATGTCCTTGTGCATATGTTTGTAACAGGCATAGAGATAGACCCATGGTTCCTTTTGAGAATATGCATAGAATCACCTTCTAAGTCGATTTATGCATGTCCGTCCGTCCGTCTGTCCATGTTAAATTGTAAACAAAGACAGGTCGCATTTGTGATTCGAATTGGATGAAATTTGGCACAGCTCATTTGTTTGTCCCAAGGACGAACCCTATCGAAATTGGGAAAATCTGTTCAGATTTAGATATAGCTCCCATATATATATTTTCGTCCGATTTAAGGTAAATTGTGCACGAAATTTGGTACAGCGTACTGAATTAACTCTAGAATGATGTGTGCAAAGTTTCGTAAAAATCGGTTCAGATTTAAATATGGCTCCCATATATAGTTTCTCCGGATTTTAGGTAAATAGTCCACTAAAGTCCCTGGAAATATTTTGATTTGCACGAAATTGTGCATAGCGTACTGAATTGCGTCTATAATAATGTGTGCTAAGTTTCATGTAAATCGGTTCAGTTTTACATATAGCACCCATATATATTTTCGTCCGAATTAGGGTAAGTGGTGTACCAGGGTCCCTATATATCTTTCGATTTGGACGGAATTTGGCACAGCGTAATGAATAAGGTCTAGAATGATGTGTGTTAAGTTTCACGAAAATCGGTTAAGATTTAGGTATAGCTCCCACATATATCTTCGTCTGTTTTAAGGTAAATGGTGTACCAAAGACCCTTTTTTTCGATTTGCACGAAATTTGGCATAGCGTATTGAATTGTGTCTATAATAATGTGTGCTAAGTTTCATGAAAATCGGTTCAGATTTAGATATAGTCCACATATATGGTTTCCTCCGATTTTAGGTAAATGGTTCACCAAAGTCCTAGGAAATCTTTTCATGTTCACGGATTTTGGCATAGCGTACTGAATTAAGTCTAGAATAATGTGTGCAAAGTTTCGTGAAAATCGGTTCAGATTTAGATATAGTTCCCATATATATGTTCGTCCGTTTTAAGGTAAATGGTGTACCAAAGACCCTATATATATTTCGATTTGCACGAAATTTGGCATATCGTATTGAATTGTGTCTATAACAATATGTGCTAAGTTTCATGAAAATCGGTTCAGATTTAGATATAGCTCCCATATATAGTTAGCCGGATTTTAGGTAAATGGTGCACCAAAGTCCCTGGAAATCTTTTCATTTGCACGAATGTTGGCATAGCGTACTTAATTAAGTCTAGAATGTTTCCCAGAAATCGGTTCAAATATAGATATATAAGAAAGACGCGACGTCTGTTAGGTGAAGGGTATCATATTGTCGGCCTAGTCCGACTTTGCTACTTTCCTTACGGGTTTTTAACAAATATCTGTTGCTAGCATTTTTATTTCCATTCAATTTCCAAACGGAAGGGACACTTTGTCGTTTTTGTACTGAAACGTTAAACTTGTTTCAATTTTAAAACCCCCGACTATTATCCATATCGTAACCAAGGGAAAAACATCCTGACGACACCGCTTATCTGAAAAGTTTTCTATTTTCATAAAATATGCAATTATGTGACCAAAAGTAATAGAAGAAGACTTTTTTATCACTGGACATCTACAGACATTTGAAATTTATCTGTGTTCATGCCAAAAACAGAGAAAAAACGAACACTAAATTATCAGCATGAAGTTCAAAGGCAAGAGATAACCAATGGTTACACATTAAAATGGAAACAATCTCTGAAGGTCATTGGAATTGTGTGTGTATTTGTTCGGTTCTGGCTGAGTTGTTTTATTTATAAAGCAGACAGATTTATTGGAAATCTACATGAATTCAAATTTATTTTTTTAGCTATGTTGAAAACAAAATCAATTCGGATAGAAGCAGCAGCGTGCTATGTTAATGTAAATTTAAACATAAATTGATTGTGACAGCAAAGTTGGCTGGGTACATATTTTTTTTTCAAATTTACATACATATGTAGAAATAATTTGAAATGACAATATATGTATGTATGCTCTTCAGGGTGAAATTGAAAAATTAATTTTAGGGGGAGAGAATTGACTTAGGTGGGCGTTTAATTTGCATTTACATATATATGCAAATCCAACAAACTGCCTGGATTTTTTTAAAATATATTTTTCTAGAAAATTCAAGAGCCACAACAAAGGTGGTTTTTAAAAAAATATTTTGTCAAGTGCCACAAAAAGGTGTGAATTAAAAAAATTGTCAAGAGCCACAACAAGGCGTGGATTTTTTAAAAAAGAACAATTTCTAATAACGTTTTTACCATCCATCCCTCCCCCTCCTTTCCCCTTAATTTACACAAAAATCCTCACATTTTCCTGCGCTAATGTGAAAATTCCATTTAAACGTTAAGCTTCATTAGCCATCATCTTCAACCATCTGTGGATGATGTTGATGCTGATGATGATTGTGAAGCGTTAACAGAAACTCAAAACAAAAAGCATGGCGTGGCGTGGCGGGTTCATTTCTCGAAGATGACATCGTTGAAAATGATATGCACAGCATTCATTCATCCATGCAGCCGACTACGATGGTGGTATTGCTGACTGCTGCCGCTATTACAGCTCATCCTGTTGTTTTTCTTCTTCTTCTTCGATGTATATTGACTGACATTACCATGGCTTTAAAGTTTTCCCTTTTAACTGCATTTCCTTTTCGTTGAATGGTATTGAGTTTTTTGCTCTGCTTTTCGCTTTTTTTTTCTTTTTCTCTTTTCATTTCATTTTGTGTAATCGATTTATGTAAAGTAAATGTTTTTCTTTTTTTTGAATTCCAAAAGCAAAAAACAGAAATCTTGATATCCTTTAAAAACAGCAACAGCATTATAGTTTTTCCTTGATTTCTTTTCTTCATTAATGAATTTTCTTAAAGAAAATATCTGTTGTTGTTGGCAGCCATTATTTGAGTTGTTTGTTACTTTTGGGATTAATTGATGCAAAGATGATGAAATGAAAATGAAACAGCTTTACGGTAGTCCATTAAATGGATTTTTTCAGGAAAATTTGGTGAATTAATTATGCGGTCGAACTGATAAAAGAATAACTTCATGTTTTTTCTTAAAGTTATACGGTGTGAATTTTTGCTGAGAAAGAAATTAGAGTTGTATATTTTTTCAAGGAAATCTCATCGAGTTGATATTTAAAAGATAACCCTGGTGTGAATTTTTTTAAAGAATATTTTTTCAAAGTTCTGTAAGATGTTTTGTGGATGTTTTGAAGAATATTTTTCCAAAGGTCTGTAAGAGGAAAAGAATCTTTCTTCAAAGCGTCATCTGAGGCGTGGATTATTTAAAGAATATTTTTCAGTGGCTATCTGAGTAGTGGATTATTTAAAGAATATTTTTCAATGACTATCTGAGGCGTGGATTATTTAAAGAATATTTTTCTATGGCTATCTGAGGCGTGGATTATTTAAAGAATATTTTTCAATGACTATCTGAGGCGTGGATTATTTAAAGAATATTTTTCTATGGCTATCTGAGGCTTGGATTATTTAAAGAATATTTTTCTATGGCTATCTGAGGCTTGGATTATTTAAAGAATATTTTTCTATGGCTATCTGAGGAGTGGATTATTTAAAGAATATTTTTCTATACCTATCTGAGGCTTGGATTATTTAAAGAATATTTTTCTATGGCTATCTGAGGAGTGGATTATTTAAAGAATATTTTTCTATACCTATCTGAGGCGTGGGGTGGCGTAGGGGATGATAGGCTTTAACATGGCGAGGTCCAGGCTTATCTTGGCCAATCTTTCATCTAAATTGTGGAGACTGACCTCCCCGTGGTGTCACCTGGGGTAGCTATGTTCATCACCCGATGAAATAGTGAGCTAATATGTGCTGCGAGATCCCCCATAAGAACTATAAACAAAATGGGTTGAGGCGTCGGGTCGGTTGCCCACACTCGGAAAACCGAACCTACTATGAAAAAACAAAGAAAAAGAAAATGTTGACTACCCCCGCAAACCTATAAAGGACCACGATCTGCGAATCTGCACTTGGAATGTGCCCACGATGTACAGAACAGGCGCAGTGTTCGCTTTGGCGGATGTACTCAAGAAGTACAAAGCCGATATTGTTGACTTACATGAAATGCGATTAAAAGGGACTGGTGTGAGTAAATAGGATGAATACGCCCTGTATTATAGCTGCCATGAAACGAGACGTGAATTTGGCTACGTATTTATGGTTAACAAGAGAATAAAAGACCTTGTTTCCAGATTCACTCCAGTAGATGAGCGAATTGCTATAATCCGTACAAAAACAAAGTTCTTTTGCTTTGCGCCTATGCTCCGACCGAAGATAATGATGAACAGACCAAAGACATATTTTACGAGCGCCTAGAAACAGCATATGACCGTTGCCCTGGCCATGACATTAAAATTCTGCTAGGAGATTTAATGCAAAAATCTAAAGGGAAAATTTTTTGGTCCCACCGTTGGAAAATTCAACCTCCATGAAGAAACATCCGACAACGGCGCGAAGTTGATTGACTTCGCGGCAGCAAAAAACATGGTAGTTAGCAGCAACAGACTCAAGCATCTCGATATTCACAATACCACATGGATTTGTCCCGATCGAGAAATCAAATAGGTCATGTTGTGATAGACGGAAGGCATTCATCCAGAGTTTTAGATGTCCGATCGATCCGAAGTGCGAATATCGATTCGGATCATTACCTTGTGGCAGCCAAGGTACGCACCCGTCTTAATGTAGCAGCAAAGGTGCGATCTAATGTAATACGGAAATTTGAGGTCGAAAAGCTGCAAACACAACAGATAGCAGAAGCCTATTCCGCTCAACTTACCCAACTGCTTGACGAAAGCACCCCTTGTCCCGATAATAATATAGAAGCACATTGGCAGAGAGTTGCCCAGTCCCTAAAAACTGCAGCAAAAGCAACACTTGGGTACCAAAGACCACCATCAAGGAATCCGTGGTTCTATCAGGACCGTCGTAATGCCACTGATATGAAAAACGCAGCGTATAGGGCAACCCTGCGGACAGTAGCAACACGTAATGCGATGGAGAACTATCGGGAGAAAAGCATAGAGCAGAAAAAAGAACATGAAAAAAAGCGTGAGCAAATCGAGATATACAGGAGTCAGAATGAAGTCCGACAATTCTACCAACGAGTAAAACACCGGCACCTTTGGTGCCGGCACATCCTCCTGTAGAGATGAAGAAAGAAACCAGGTGACAGATACAGACAGCGTGCTGAGTATCTGGAATGAGCATTTTGAAAAACTTCTGGTATCAAATAGTGGCGGTGAAGAAGATACCCCAGAACCAATAAGAGATGATGGTATAGAGTGTATACCACCTAGCCAAGATGAAGTCAGAATAGCAATCAATCGGCTGAAGAAGAATAAAGCAACAGGTACCGATGGGCTGCAAACCGAACTATTCAAGACTGATGGCCAGATGCTGGTAAGGAGCATGCACCAGCTGATTAAAACAATTCGGCTAGAAGAATGTGTCCCGTGCACAAAAAAGGAGACATCTATAGTGGCATAAGTCTCAACTATAGAGGAATAAATCTCCTTCCCATCGCATATAAAGTGTTATCCAGCGTACTGTGTGAACGACTGGAGCCAACGTTCAATGACATTATTGGACTATACCAATGCGGCTTCAGACCTGGCAAATCCACCATTGACAAGATTTTCACACTGCGCCTGGAAAAGCCCACTAAAAACACATCGACACATTCCACCTATTCGTCGACTATAAAGCCGCATTCGACAGTCCTATCCCTTCACAGGTGTATAAAGCCATGTCTGCGTTTGACATTCCTGCAAAATTAATACGGCTATGCAGGATAACTATAGCTGGCACAAGATCAGCAGTTAAAGTCAGGAAGGACTTCTCGAAGCCCTTTAATACCGAACGAGGATTCAGACTAGGTGACAGTTTGTCAAAAGTGAACAGAAATGGCACTCTGGCACACCAAGCAACACATGTTACTCGCCTACGCCGATGACATCGACATAATGGGTCGAACACTGAGAGCGGTAACAACCACCATTGAACAAATGTGGGTCCAAAGTGGGTCCGGCAGTAAACGGTGAGAAGACCAAGCTGATGGTGTCAACGCGCAAGACGTCCAGTAGACTTGGACCAACTGTGGAACTAGAGAACTACAACTTCGAGGTAGTCAAAGATTTTATATACCTTGGTAACGCCCTAAACAAAACGAATGACATCAGTTTTAAAATTCGGAGATGGATAGTGATGGCCAACAGATGCTATTATGGTCTGAGCAAACAACTCAAAAGCAAGGCCACCTCCCGCCAGACTAAACTCACACTCTACTAGACGCTGATACTATCCGTGCAGATGAGGCAGCTGGTTGGGGTGTTTGAGAGAAGAAATTTTCCGAAAGATCTATGGGCCGATCTGCGTTGACAGTGAATATCGCCGTCGAAGGAACCATGAGTTGTACCAGCTATTCTCGGACATCGACATTGTTAGACGTATTGAGCTGTAGCGACTACGTTGGCTAGGTCATGTTGTGAGAGTGGATGTGGATTCCCCACTCAAAAGCCATATAAAAGCGGGCAACTGATGGTTCACGCAGAAGGGAAAGGCCACGAATAACATGGAAAGACCAAGTGGAAGACAACATTGCCGAATGTGGTCTTTTGAATTGGAAAAACTTATGGAACAAAAGTTCTGTTACAAGTCAGCTAAGTAAGTAAGTAAGTAGTTTGAAGGTCTTCTGAGTCGTGGATTTTTTAAAAAATATTTTTCAAGGGTCATCTAAGGTCTTCCGAGCCGTGAATTTTTTAAAGAATATTTTTTTAAAGGTCTCCCTAGGCGTGGATATTTTAAAGAATATTTTTTTAAGGCTCAACCGAAAGAATATTATTTCAAAGCTCAACCGAGGCGTGGATAATTTAAACAATTTTTTTAATGGTCATCTGAGGCGTGGATATTTTAAAAAATATTTTTTAATGGCCATCTGGGGAGTGGATATTTTAAAAAATATTTTTAATGGCCATCTGAGGCGTAGATTTTTTCCAAGGACCAGAAGAGGTGTGATTTTTTAATGAATAGTTTTTCAAGGATTACAGAACTACAAGGGTGTGTCCAGGTTCTATGTGGTCCGAAGCCAGCTTGTTCATCCCTCAGAACCCTTCATATTTACCTTTGATTTAAAAATGCTACAATTCCAAATAAATTTATTTGAGAAAATTTGAAAATAAAAGTTCAAACATAGCAATATTTGTTTCTGACTTCGTTTCCTTGTAATAAATAAATTAATACAGTTTGACATTTTCCTTAAAGAAATTCCTTATTATTAAATTACAAATTTAATTCAATTAATTGTGTGTGATTTCCGAATCCATTAAAAATTTGAACTAATTAACCCCTTTGCAAAACCCACTCGCTAATTGAATAAGCAAAGCAAATTAAAATCAATAACATCATTATTATGAAAATGTGCTCTCAAATAACTTTGGATCCAGCACGAAAATGTTTGGAAGTTTGCTTTCCCCTTTTCCGAAACTTATTACAACTAATTACAGAGGGTAATTGTAAATACTCTTCGAATTGGGATTTATACGCTGCCGTGTCTTGTATTTGACCGCAAATACAAATGATTTGCACATTTTGTTGAGTATTTTTTTTGTTTACTGTGTGTAAGTGTGTGTGTGCGATTTTGAATGAACAACTCAATTACTTTTCCAAACTTTTATTCAATTATCCGAAAAAAATATAAATACATTTTTTTACTCATTCATTTGGGGATAATTTAAAAGTTTATTCACCATCGAATGATTAATGTCTGCTTTGTTTATTCTCGTGCATTTTGTTGAAGCCAATTAAGGCCGAAATTGATGAGGGAGGAAGGAAGGACGGATGGATAGATGGTTGTTTGGGTTAGTTGGTCGGATGCTTGATTGGTCGAATGATGACTGACATGAACCCTTTTTAATTGTGACACTAATCCGTATCAATGTTTGCCACAAGTCCAATTTATTGGTTTATTTTCTTTGTTTTCATTTAAATAAACTTTTAAATAAATAGATTTACATAATTTTCCCAAAGAAAGAAGGTTTGCGTGGCATGGCATGGCAAATTTATATGTTAGAAGAAATTTAATAATAAAGTTATTATAAGAGATTTTGAAAATATTTGTTTGTATCTTGTTATTATCACATTAAATTGTGTATAGAACATATTTTGTAAATATTAGATTATTTAATTTTGATATACTAAATTTTGTTGTAAATATAAATTAAAATGTTTTTTGTTTTCTTTATTTTTCAGATTTTCAATAAAGGAAATAAGGGAAAGAGCGATATTTTTGAGGTAAGTTGATTTTGGGTCCCGCTCATTGAAGTAAGGCTTTCTATTTCAGGTTGTCGGAGGGTAATTTACCTCATCGCAGAAAAAACATTGATCTTGGGTACCGTCCCATATATTTATATTTTCTTAGGGCTTTTCAAATATAGGAGATGGAACTTTTCATTGAATATTCTAAAGGGCTGCTTTGAAATCTAAGAGGAAGATAAAAGAATTTAAAATGACGACCTTAATGCATGGATTTTTAAGGATAATATATATGAGAGGATTTTTAAATTTTTTAAGAACCATTTATAAATATGAACGTTTAAGGTATATTTGTTTTATATTAATCGTGGTTTTTCCATAAATATTCGATTTGAGTATCCTATTTAAGAGCGAATTTCTAAAACACAATTTCTCAAGGTCCCGGTTATATAACCGAGAATAGAATATAACCGAGGACAAGATTTTTAAAATCCTATCAAGGACTTAAGGGTCATCACTAAGCGTGGATTTTTAAAATTATATTTTTAAGGGACATCCATAAGAGTGGATTTTTAATATAATTTTTTTTAAAGACCACCATTAAGCGTGGATTTTTAAAATAATATATTTTAAATATATATTATATATATATTTAATATATTATTTTAATATAATGGCCTCTCTCGACGCAGATCGGCACCTAGATCTTCCGGAGAATTTTTCTCTCAACTGCTCGGGTAATATCAGCGTCTTGTAGAGTGTGAATTTGGTCTGGCGAGAGGTGGCCTTGCATTTGAGTTGTTTACTCAGACCATAGTAGCATCTGTTGGCCAACCCTGAAGTTATTTCAAAGCTGAAGTTATTAGTTTTGTTTATCCCGTTTCAAAGCTGAAGTTATTAGTTTTGTTTATCCCGTTTCACAGTTAGTTTTCAAGTTTCACAGTTAGTCCGAGTCTACTGGACGTCTTGCGCGTTGATGGTATTAACCCGCAAGACACCTTCTAAATTCGTTCAAAGGTGGATGCTACCGCTCAACATGTTCGACCCATTATGTCGATGTAGTAGGCGTAGGTGAGTAACATGTGTTGTTTTGTGTACATAGAGTCATTTCTGTTCACATTTGCATCTCGTATGACCTTTTCCAGCAGGATGTTAAACAAGTCAAACGACTAACTGTCACCATGTCTGAATTCTCGTTCACTCTTTAAGGGCTACGGAAGGTCCTTTCCGACTTTAATTGCATACCTTGTACCAGATAAAGTTATCCATCATAGCCGTACTAATTTTGCAGGAATGTCAAAAGCAGACATGGCTTTAAACACCTCTGAACGGATAGGGCTGTCGAATGCGGTTTTGTAATCGACGAGTAGGTGGAATATGTCGATATGTATTTTTCGTGGGTCTTTTCCAGGATTTGACGCAGAGTGAAAATCTGGACAATGGTGGATTTGCCAGGACTAAAACTGGTATGGTCCAATAATGTCGTTGACCCTTGGATTCAGTCCTTTACACAGCACACTGAATAGCACTTTATATGCGATGGGAAGGTGACTTATACTTCTGTAGTTTGCACATATTGTCTTGTCTTCTTTTTTGTGCACGGGGCACAGGATACCGTCATCTCTTATTGGTGCTGGTGTATCTTTTTCACCGCCACTATTTGATACCAGTAGCTTTTCAAAATGCTCCTTGCAGATCCTTAACACGCTGTCTGTATCTGTCATCAGGCGTCCTTCTTCATCTCTACAGGACTATGTGCCTACACTAAAGGTTTCGGTTTGGTGTTTTCCTCATTGGTAAAATTTCCGGACTTCATTCTGACTCCTGTACATCTTGATTTGCTCACGCTTACGTTTTTTCTAGTTCTTTCTGCTTGTTTCTGAAAATACCTTTCTGCCTTCTCCTTTTCTCCCGATAATTCTCCTTCGCATTACGTGTTGCTACTGTCTGCAGGGTAGCCTAATAGGCTGTGTTTTTCACATCAGTAGTGGTTTTTGGTG
The DNA here is from genome assembly GCF_032173495.1 of Musca vetustissima. NCBI lineage: Eukaryota > Metazoa > Arthropoda > Insecta > Diptera > Muscidae > Musca > Musca vetustissima. The sequence continues at coordinate 32,558 of NW_026884760.1, read as the reverse complement.
TTGCTTTTGCTGCAGTTTATAGGAAGAGGGCAAATATTTGCCATTATGATTCCATATTATTACCGGGACAAGGAGTGCTTTCGTCAAGCTGAGAAAGCACTCAAGTTGAGCGGTGTAGGCCTCTTCTACCTGTTATGTTTGCAGCTTTTCGACATCGAGTTTTCGTGTTACATTAGATCGCACCTTTGCTGCTACATTAAGACGGGAGCGAACCTAGGCTGCCACAAGGTAATGGTCCGAATCGATATTCGCTCCTCGTATCGATCGAACTTCTGAAACACTAGATGAATGACTTGCGTCTATCACAATATGATCAATTTTATTTCTCGTTGCTTGTACAGAACTGCACCTGTTCTGTACAAGGTGCACACATTCCAAGGGCAGATTCGCAGATCGTGGTCCTTTACACGTTTGCGGGGGTCGTCTACATTAGGTGGGTTTGGTTTTCTTTGTTTCTTCATAGTATGCTCGGTTTTCCAAGTGTGGGCAACTAATCCGACGCCTCAACCCATTTTTATAGTTCTTATGGGTGAACTCGCGGCACATACCAGCTCACTATTTCAACGGGTGATGAAAATAGCTACCCCAGGTGACGCCGCGGGGAGGTCAGTGTCCACAATTGAGATGAAAGAAGGACCAAGATAAGCCTGGACTTCGCCATGTTAAAGCAAATCAGAGCCGTTGCTTGGTATCTGTCATCCCCTACGCCACTATGTGGACAACCCCAACACACGGAACAAATCAGCTTACTATTTTTATATAAAAAGCTATCCCTAAAAGGGGTAAAAGGGGAGAATAATAATAATTTTTGGGATGGAGATTTGCCACCATATACGACTACAAAATAGCAAATTATAGCGAATTCGGTTGAACAAGAATCCCAAAATACCGAAATTTGCAGGGTATAAGGGGCTACTCGAAAAAATTTACCTATATTTATAATTTTTAGTGGAGAGATTTGCTACCAAATAACAAAGTATTAAATTTCAGCCTATTCGGGCCAATAATACGGTCAAAACCCCAAAATACCGAAAATTGAGGGTACCCTTATGTTGGGGATAACAGAAAAAGTGGATATATATTTATAATTTTTAGTGGAAAAATTTAATACCCAATAAGCTAATTTGATTAAAAAACGCACTCAAAAAACCCAAAATACCTACGCCAAACCTGGACCAATATAGTCCATCTTCGAACTTGACCTGCCTGCAGACAAAAGACTACTCTATGTAAAATTGTGGCGATCTATCTCAATTCGTTTAGACGTTAGAGTGATTACAACAGACGGACATGCTTAAGTGGTCATACAATTTTACGCCGATCAGGAATATATACTTTATGGTTTCGGATATGATTATTTCCATGAATGAAAAACAAATCTAATATACCCTCTATACTAAGATGGAGGGTATAAAAATAATAATTGTAAAAACTTTTCCACCCTAAATATCGCATTCACATTGTATTTTACCAAAGAAGAAAAAAACATTTGTTATTGACCTCAGAAAAAATCCAATACCCCCTTGGAAAATCGTTCCATTTATTCATGACTTTGTATTGTTGTCGTTGTTGTTTTCCCTTAGTCATTTTGTGGGAGGTTTGGCGATGACATTGCAAAGGAAGTTTACCCGTCAACAATGTGGGAGTGTTTCAAGTTAATGTCAATTTATTACTTTGCTTATTGATTTCCATTCAATGGCAGATGTAACGAACGAACGATTTTTGTTGTTGTTGTTATTGTAGCAGTCAGTAGTGTTTATGTTTTTGAAATGGTAAATATAAATACACACACTATGTACGTAGTACACATAAATATTGGGGAAGGTCAAATAGTATAAATGTTGTAATGGTAACTAATGGACTGACGACTGGACGACTATTGGCCAAACAAACAATTAAATCTGGACTCTGATTTTGAGCAACGAAAGTGTGGTGGTAATAGATTATTTGGCATGGTTTGATTAGTTTTGTAGGAGAAAAATATTTTGCAAAATATTTTGGAGTTATATGGGATGTCAATATATACTGGATAATAATGAAATATCGTGGGATTTTGATAAAATAAATTTTTAAACATCAGAACTCTCATGGTTTCGATATTATTTTCGAACGTGTAAAAAATGTGTGTGATATGGTGGCTTTTGTTGGATGTCAATATATATATGGTGGCTATGTCAATATATACTGCTTGATAATAATGAAATATCGTAAAATTTCTTATCATATAACATAAGTTTGGCGATTTTGATTCATCTCAAAATAATTTTTTAAACATTTAATTGCAAATGTTTGTAGGCAGCACTCAATTTGAATTTTTCAAATTTTGACAACAAAAATTTGTTTCACTCTAAACCGTGACCTTCATTAGAGACAAATTGTATATGTTTCCAATTGATTTCACAATAACTCCCTTTCCACACTTTAAAAAATCAGAGAAAATGCCCAAAAAGTTTTTCACATTTTCTGTTTTTTTTTTTCGAAACAATTTGTTTTCCAAGTTAAAATGAAAACTTTAAAGATAAATACAAAGTTTTTGTGCAAAAACATAATTTTGTTTTTCCACTTTTATGTCATTCTTTTTATTGTCAATATATGCAAATGATCCATAGAACGATAAAAAACAAGAAGAAGAAGAAATAACAAAATTCCCTACAAAAGTATTCCCTAATGACCTTCATTCTGGGTAACTTTTATTCTATTATTTTCTTGTTTGCTTGCCTTTCTTACTCTCATAATAAAATGTTAAATCACTGCGGTGACTCTCACTCACTCGACGACTCTAATCATTGGCGATTTTGCGGTCACGTAAAGTTCTGCGAAAATTTTCACAACTGAGTATTGAAGTGAGTATTCGTTGGGTTTTGTTGTTTCTCCTCTAAACTTGTTAATGTCCTGCTTTGTGTTAAATATGCGACAGATAGTAGAAGAAGAAGAAGAAGATACCAAATGGAACATTCACAAACAAACAAGCAAGCAAACAAAAACACACGCATACATACACACAAATATTTACACAAACATAGATTTGTCAAGATTTTCTCTATATACATAATAAGAAGTAGATTTGCTGTTTGCCAATGTTGGCGTCCATGTCGTAATTGTTGTTGTTGTTATTTACGCGCAAATAAAGAGAAGTAAATAAGGAACATGGGGACCCGAAGATTCGCAGTGGATAGCTGAAAGCTGAGATAAATATTCGAAACCACCTGGGATGGTTACAAAACATCCATACATTACGAATATAATGTAAAGTACGCGAATAGTGTACGACAGTCAGGTGTCCCTCTGTCAGGCATTTTAAGTGGCAATGGGGATGATGATAATGTTGTTGATTTTGTTTGTCTGTCTGTCGTTCGGTCAGTGGGTTTGAATGTTTGCTGGTTTTGTTTGTTATTGGCCTGCTGCTAGTGATGCTGGCTATATCCAGTCCAATGACATTTGTGTAACATTCCATGGTGTTAGTGTTTATTTAACAAAAGAGGGAAATTGGTATAGATCTGTCCACCTTTTTTAATGAGTATTTACGAGGGTTACTATATATATTTCGGGTCTAGAAATAAAAATACGAATATTTATCATCAAAATTGGTTTTATTGTTATTCTAAGTATTTTGCAGCATTGATATTCTAACGCTTCAGCAGCACCTCCTGGCAACGAAAATCATGAACCACACATTTTTTCTTGCTATAAAAAGAAGTCGTTGGCCGCCAAGTTAGGACTGCATGATAAATTACCTATCAATTTCTTCGGCTTAGCCGGTCAAAAAGTCGCTGGCTTCAGAACTCTCATGACGCACAATGATTCGTTCCTCATATTCGATTTTCGAACGTGTTCCAAAACTTTGGGCAAAAATGTGTGTCCACGTTGCTCGAGCGGAACAGCCGCCCTATGATCCGTGTTTCTCCCACGAATAACTTTTGTTGGATTTGGCTCGCCTTTGAAAACTCACACCGTAGATTGCTATTTCGGCTCAGATGAATAGATCCATGATTCGTCACCTGCGATGTCTTTTGAAGCAACGGGATAGTATTTATTCCCTTCACCACACTGTGGTATATCTCTGTCCATACGTTTGTAACAGGCAATAGGAAAGGAAATAGACCCATGGTTCTTTTTTAGAATATGCATATAATCAGTCTGCCAGTTCATCCGTCTGTTCATGTAAAATTGTAAACAAAGTACAAGTCGCATTTATGATCCGATTTAGATGAAATTTAGAACAGCTCATTTGTTTTGTCCTATTGAAATTGGGAAAAATCGTTTCAGATTTAGATATAGCTGCAATATATATTTTCGTCAGATTTAGTGAAAATGGTGTCGGATTTTATGTTAATGGAGCACCAAAGTTCAGCCCGGCTAACCTTTTTTTTACTTGTTCTTGTTGTATAGAAATAAAAATAAGTCGTTAGAGGCCAAGACAGAGCTGTACGATAAATGACGTGGAAGTAGTCTTGTCCGGTAAAAAAGTCAATGGCTTGAGAGCTGTTATGTTCTTGGCGCAGAATGGTTCGAAAACGTAAGGCTTCGTTGCTCGAGCGATACAATCGTCTCGTGACCAGTATTTTTTTTTTTTCGAAGTGCATTTTTCACGAACAGCTGTTTGTTGGATTTGGCCTCAAAGACCCACACGGTCGACTGCTGTTTCGGGCTCGTACGCATAGGTCCATGATACGTCACCTTTGACGATCTTATAAGCGTCTTTTGAAGCAACGGTATAGTATTTTTTCGAGTCTGTTTAACAATCGATTTCGTCAAGTTCACTTGGTTGTAGAAATCACGTTAAAGTTGTTGAAATCATGTTTACATTCTGTTAAATTTTAGGATGTTTAGTATGGAATATATTGGCCCACTTTGTAGGACGGTACCCCCATTATTTTACATTTACTACGGTACTCCCATTATTTTACATTTTCATTCTTATGGGCAAGTTTTCAAACGACTTGACTCTAATTTTATATTTTGAATTTAAAATTTGTAGATAATTTCCCTATCAAAAATTATGAAAATTGGTCCTCCTTCATATAATTGTACCTCAAAAATTTTGAAATTTTACGTAGTTTGAATAAGTTTTTCATACCAAAAAGTATGAAAATTTTTAAATTTTGGGGTTAGCACTCATATTCATACCAAAAATTTGATATTTTGGGTTCCCATGGGCTTCTCGTTTTAATATTTTTCAATTTTTGCCATTGCAGAAGATTCTTAATAGAGGCTTATACCTCCCATTTAGCCCATCGAAATTTCTTAAATTTCGTTTTAATATTTTTCAATTTTTGTTGCTTTTTCACTACTTGAAGGTAAATCTCATTTTCTAACTGACGTGGCTACATTTTTGCACTCTGGTATCCTGGTGTGTGAGGAACATATTTGCCAATAAAATTTTGATATAGGTTCATGTTCGGAAATAGCCTAAATATAAATATACCGCACCATGTTTAGTACCTTGAAAGTTGTAGACACATTTCACTACCGAATTGGCTGTCCTATTTCGTAGAGGGTGAGAAAATTGAATTGATTTAAAAAATATATCAAAATTAGCCATGTTGCGGGTTGAGGTTGTTAGTTAGAAAAAAACTCACACCAATAATGATCAATATTGCAGGTAACCGATATATAACGGTGGCCTCGGGGTTTTGGGATAGTTTTTCAACCGAAATTGGCTCTAATTTGGTATTTTTGGTTCCCATGGGGTTGCCTGTAACCAAATGTTATTAATATCTATCGTTTTGGTATAGCAACCATATAACGATACCGTCTAGTTTTTGATTTTGAAGATTTTAGCAGCATTTTCCCACCGAAGTGGCTGTAATTTGGCATTACGGGTTTTAGTGCGTGACATATCTCCCTTATAAGCGTATCGTCTCATTTTCGTCTTTGTTTATGGCTTTGAGCCTAGTGGTTCGTCTTCCCTTCTTGGAGTTTCTTCGAAAAATTTAAGTAAACAAATTATGGTGTACCACTGAGAATTATTTATCCTATGGGTACAAGCGGAACAGTCCTAACATGACAAGTTTAGGCGAGAAGACTAGTTACGGAAGTTATTTTTTTTCATTTTCGAAGACCTACCTGATAGATTACTGTTCTGTTTTGGGGTCATACGCATAGTTCAATGATTCAAGAGTTATTCGCAGCGATTATCTAATCGGATGTCCGCTTTTATCTTTAAGTGACCCTCAGCCACGATTGAATTTACTACAGTAAGATTCATAGCGTTATAGGATGGCGTTTCATCGCCATGCAAAGATGTAAAGTCGTCGATATACTCTTGTCGAGATTATCCACAACTTAATTTCACGTTTTTGGGCAATTTATTTTTCAGGTTTCGGTAAACAACACAGCACATGATAGTACATCAAATCGCACTGAGTTCATTTATGATAAATAAAATCAAACTAATCAATGTTAAACATGTCAAATTTTCTCAGACCAACAAGTGTTGCCAAAAATATATATAGCATCCTTCGTATGTGTATATATATACATATTATCATTTGAGATTGTCACTGCAATGTAGTGTATTTTTTCTTATATTACAACAACTGATTTTGTTTGTTGCTCCACTTAAATATGTATAGACCTAGGTGTTGTGTACATGTTGTGCATTGACATCTGTATGTATAAATATATAATTATTTTGTGTACATATACATATATTTTTCTCACATTGTAAGGTCATTTGCTGTTGGATGCCACGGTTACGGTTTATAGTTCAACTCTGGGATTTTATTCTCCAGTATTTTTTCCATTTTTCGTTTATTTCAATCCACAGAGTGCGAGTGCCAGCCAGAGAATGTTATTTTTTTTTTGTTTTTGACCCATGCTAAAATAACCATTTGTCTTGTGGTTTTATTTAAAACCCAATTTAAAAGTGTCACCGATTTCGCACATACTCACTTCTACACACAGGCAGACACACACACACACACACTTACACCTTGTTGTTGTTCCATGTGCCAGAGAATTACATCTTGATAGAAGAAACATGAAAACCAAACCGAACTATACAACAACCATTGCCAACGGTGACAAAAACAAAACACCACAGCTGTTGAGAGAGTAAGCGAGCGGAGGCAGAGCGTGTAAGAGAGAAGTGTTTTTTAACACCCAGCAGGCGTTTACAACAACTAGCCACCTAGTCTTCTTTATCTGTTAACGAATACAACTACTATAACAAAATAAAGGACAACCAATGTTATATGTTGATCACTTGTTTTAAATTTAGTCTATCTGTATGTGTGTGTGAATGTGTGCGTGTGTCTGTTTTCCTGCCATGCCACTAACTTGGTGTCAGATTAAAGTGATACGTGCACAAAATTATAGCTATTTCGTTTAATTGTAATGTTGCTGTTTTGCTTCTGAACTAAAAACAGATATAGAAAATAGAATTTACGATAATTTTAAATGGTGTCATAAATTTGGAGGTTCAAAAAAAGGGATTATGGGATGGGTGAAATTAGGTAATATTTTGCATAGGGCATATAATAAAAGAAGTGACTGTAATTTTGCATTACGTGTATATGGAGAGTGAAACATATTTTTGCAGAACAATTTAAATAGAGGCCTATATTTTAAATATAGTCCTCTATAATGGTATCGTCCTATTTTCAGTATATTAAAATCGTAAAAGTGGTTGTCGCTTTCCAAAAACGAAAGTTTTTCACGAATTTTATAATTGGCGAGGCGACAGTTTGTCATTCTTGGTTAGTGGTGGGTGAGGAACATCTTTGCAGAAAACTTTTGATATATGTCCATGTTTCGACATTGCCCAAATATAAATATCCGCACTTGAGAAATTGAAGTTTTTCTCGCGAGTTAGGAAGAGCAGGGTTATCCATTTCGTGGTTTCACAAAAAAAAAAAAAACAAGTAAAAAAGCGTTAAGTTCGGCCGGGCCGAACTTTGGATACCCTCCACCGTAGATATGCTCACAGGTACTAGAAATGAAAATATAGGGAACATACCAAAAAGTGGACCTATGCAAACATTTCTAAAAACGGATTATGTGAATCTTAATACAAATTTCAGAAATTTATTTATAATGGATAATTATACCCTCAGCATTATGGCTAATGAGGGTGTATACACTTTAACAATGTGTGCCTCAATGTCGTTCTAGACCCCATGTTTCTTTGGACCAAATTCGTTTCAGAAAATTTAGATTTCATCCAAATTTGCCAATCTTATTATTTCTACAAAGTTAGTTCAAATTCGAAGATGGGGAAAATCGGTCCAATCCTTCTGGAACCTCCACACAGAGACTAGGTCTAAATGCGGCTATAGTTCATTATCGAACCTTACGTTCTAATTTTTTATCTCGCTATCCTCCGCAACAACAGAGTCTTAGAACCAAACTCAAAATGCGGAACAAATCAGATAACTATTTTAATATAAAAAAGGGGTATATGGGGGCGAATATTAATAATTTTTGGTGGGGAGATTTGTTACCATCAGTGTTGTCAATTTAGCACTTTTAGTGCTAGATTTAGCACTTTTTGAACTCGTTTAGCACCAAAAAAATTGATCTAGCACCTAGCACTTTTTTAGCATTTTTTAATTTCTTAGGAATTTTTTTACAAAATTTTGGTTTCAATGCAAAAAATCCCGTTTTTCGATTTCACGCGATGAATTTGATTTTTCCAATGCTATCCAGCATGTGCCGTGCATTCCAAATTTCTTAAAAAGTTGTCGGGTACTTCATGTGGTGACTATGATATTGTCTGTTGTTAGATTGTTTATTTGGGAAAATGAAAAACCAAATTAAGTTGTACATTTTATAAGAGCTATGTAAAAATAATAAACATGAATTATGTTGGAACTTTTTCAGCGGGAATCCCGAATGTCAAGTTATAACCACTTTAGATTACTGAAAAGACGAGCGTAACCATTTATATTAGGATTGTGCCAGAATAAGGACCAAAATAGAAAAATTGCGGCAAACATATTTTTTATATTAAAGTCGCTGTTGAGAATGAGATTATAAACCCCTAAAAGTACACAAATGGGACGAAAATTGATAATTGTCTTCATATTTGTACGCAATGTGAAATTACAGTTACCTTAACCAAATTTGGACATTATTAGTATTTATATTTTGGTAGAAAGATTTCAAACCCCATCAAAACAAAAAAATAGAAAAAAATTTAGTCAATTCGGTTGCGTGTCCGACGTCCCCAAAAAGTCGAATAAGGGGAGGGTACCGCTCTATGGGGGCTTAGGGGTAACCCCCACAGAGCTATACCCTCCCCTATATTTGGACCCATATTAATAATTTTTCATAAGGAGATATTTTACTCAACAAAATTTAAACAATCAAATTAAAACCAATGCAATTGATGAGGGCTACCCTTAAAAGTAGCCCAATATTGATAAGTTGTAGTAAGAAGACTATATAAGCAGGTAGAAAACAATATACAAATATACAGCAATTTAGGTTGAACAAGTGAAAAAGCGTTAAGTTCGGCCGGGCCGGACTTTGGATACCCTCCACCAAAGATATACTGACAGGTACTATAAATAAAAATATAGGGAACATACCAAAAAGTGTACCTATACCGACATTTGATAACTATTTTAATATAAACAAGTGAAAAAGCGTTAAGTTCGGCCGGGCCGGATATATGAGGATTACACCTAAAAAAGGGTGGGGAGATTTGTAACCATATACGACTACAAAAAACCAAATTTCAGCGAATTCGGTTGAAAAACGCGCTCAAGAACCTCAAAATATCGAAAATTGGGGGTACCGTTATATAGGGGCTACCTGAAAAAATTGGCCCATATTTATAATTTTTTGTGGAGAGATTTGCTACCCAATAAGAACTCAAATTACTAAATTACAGCCAATTCGGTCAAAACCACCCAAAACTGGAAATTGGGAGGTACCCTTATATGGGGGTAACCAGAAAAAGTGGACCTATATTTATAATTTTAAGTTAGGAAATTTGATACCCAATAAGAACTCAATGTACCAAATTTCAGCGAATTCGGTTGAAAACCGCGCTCATGAACCCTAAAATACCGAAAATTGGGGGTACCCTTATATGGGGGCTACCCGAAAAAAATTTACCTATATTTATAATTTTTAATATAGAGATTTTCTACCCAATAATAAGTCAAAGTACCGAATTCCAGCGAATTCGGTCGAAAAGTGCGATCAAACCCCCCAAAATACCGCAAAATTGGCTATCCGAAAATATGGACCACTATTTATAATTTTTAGTGGAGATATTTGCTACGCAATAAGAACTCAATGTACCAAATTGTCCTCAGACGGACAGACGGACATGGTTATATCGTCATAGAATTTTACGGTGATCAAGAATATATATATACTTTATAGGGTCGGAAATGATTATTTCAATGAGTTACAAACGGAAAAACAAAATTAATATAACCTCCATACTATGGTGGAGGGTACAAAAATGTGCCTAAAAGCTTAAAAAAATATTGGGGTATGGTGTGCCCAAAAAGGACCGATATATTCCATTTCCAATATCAAATCTCATAGAACTAGTACCATCGTATGTGCAAAATTCCAAAGCTCTGTCTTCAATATTGCGACCTAAATATTAACAATTTTGTTATAGAAATTTTTAGCACTTTTTTCTGGCACTTTTTTAAATTATTTAGCACTTTCTAGCATTTTTTTCATCAAAATCTAGCATTTTTCCTCAACAAAGTTTTGGCAACACTGGTTACCATATACGACTACAAAATACCAAATTGCAGCAAATTCGGTCAAAAAACACGCTCAAGAACCCCAAAATACCGAAAATTGGGGGTACCCTTATATGGGGGCTATCCGAAAAATGTACCTATACTCATAATTTGTTGTGGAGGGATTTGCTGCGCAATAAGAACTCAAAGTAGCAAATTTCAGCGAATTCGGTTGAAAAACGCGCTCAAGAACCCCAAAATACCGAAAATTGGGGGTACCCTTATATGAGGGTTACCCGAAAAAATGGACCTATATTTATAATTTTTTTTGGAGAGATTTGATACCCAATAAGAACTCAAAGTACTAAATTACTGTGAAATTCGGTGAAAAAAATGCAGTCAAAACCCCTCCAAAACTGAAAATTGGGAGGTACCGTTATATGGGGGCTACCAGAAAAAGTGGACCTAAAGTTATAATTTTTAGTTGAGAAATTTGGTATCCAAAAAGAGCCCATTTTACCAAATTTCAGCGAATTTGTTTGAAAAAACGCGCTCAAGAACCCCAAACTACTGAAAATTAGGGGGTACCCTTATATGGGAGGTATGCCTAAACGTGGACCGATATAGCCCATCTTCGAACTTGATCTGCCTGCAGACAATAGACGACATTATGCAAAATTTTGACGTTCTATCTCAACTCATTTAGACGCTAGAGTGATTGCAACAGACAGACGGACAGACAGCTGATCAAGAATATATATACTTTATAGGGTCGGAAATGATTATTTCGATGCGTTACAAACGGAAAAAACAAAACTAATATACCCTCCATACTATGGTGGAGGGTATAAAAAGAGCGCGAAATCCTACGTCAAAGCATGAACCAATATCAAAAGGTTTCTACAAAAGTATTTTTCAATCTCTAAGAAATCGGAATGCCAAATTATATCAATTTCAATAGTGAAAAAGCGACTAAAGCATTCAAAATAGCAAAGGTGGGACGGGATCATTATATTTGGCCTATGCCGAAGCATAGACATATGGGAAATTACAAAATTCTTTTAAAATTCCATTAAAAAAAATTTGAAAAAATTTTTTGCGAGCACATTTATGATTTTTGGTACATAGTTTAAGAAAAATATGCTGATTCGAAATCTGTTCGCGTTCACAAATTCGGATGCTGCGCACAAAAGTTATAGCGGTTTTAAATCTTGTATTTCAAATATAAATTAAATGAATTTCTTTTTGTTGTAATTCGCGAATTTTATCACAAATGGTTAAACACCATTGTTTTCTTTGCATACTAGTCAAATCGCACTGAAATACGGTTTAATAGTCGCGAAAAACAAATAGAAACATGAAGATATCGGAAAATAAAATAAATTAATTTTTGAATTAAAACAATTTTTTTTTTGAATTTTCGATTTTTTAGTATGGTTAAGAGGATACGGTTTTGCCTTAATCTTCTAAAATATACGACGCTTTCTTCTGCAAATTCTTTTAGATGATTGTTAAATATCGGCAGATTCATCTGATAAGAGTTTCGACGTCATTAATGGCTAAATATATTGCATTTACAATACATAAAAATGATCAATATTGAAAAGCTTGCAATTCGCGAATTAATTGAAATCAGTTGATGCGCATGCGATTTTCGTATAAACCGAATCAATGTCTTTCAATAATTATTAATTTTTCAATGTTTAATTTAGCGGTCAAAGTGTGCCACTCGATGCACTTTACTATGCAAAAACCCTAAAAATGGCTAAAAATCACGCAACGTGCATACGATTTTTATGCGCATCCGATTTTAGTAATCTCCTATGAAAATACGCAAAAGGACACCTATTTTAAAAGGATCGGTTAAGAACCGCGGATGTGCCTCCACAATCAATTTTGGATAAAATACGCATATTATTCGCGTATCGATGTATTTTTGACCTATTTCCACGCAGATTCGCGAATTTGACAATACAAGCATAAATGCATGTAAAATTAATTCGAAGAAAACCGCGATTATTTACGCGAATTTGTCAAAATAAGTTTTTGCAGTTTTTCCCACATTCAAGGTACCTATATCCGCCGTTTTAATGGGCGGAATTGAACATGGATGGGCTCATTAGATCCGGCACGTAAAAAACTAAAATCACGCGGGGTTCCACGGAATTTGAATGGACTTTCTTAATTTTAGACTAAAAAAATATGTTTTTTATAAAAATTTACGCACTAAATTTTCGTCTTTGGAACCCAATTGCAAAGAAGCTACAGTGAGCACATTCATGAGATATACACTAAACGAAGCAGAATCACGAGTTCTACGATCCTATAATTAGTTTATTCTATTGTCTGGATGCGCATCCTAATTATAAGAAAAATTCAAAAAACACCGAAAATCCGGCTTCAAAATGTCAGCATCCATTTTGGGTGGATGCAGTGATTATATCGAAAAATCATACATTAGAACCATATTGTCCATGGGGTATTCTGCAACTTAGTCACTGATCACATGTGTGTGCGTTGTGTAGTTTAGCCACAAATCGGGAACGAACACAAAAAAACTCGTTGGCTTCAACACATTTTCACCCATTTTTTTACATTACCACCATCACAGCTTCCACGCAACTTATTATTTATTACCAATATTTCAAGATTTTGACAAGAACACTTCATTTTATAGAATTGAATTTAAATTATATGCAATATGTTCATATTTCGCGAGTTATAACCTTGCAAACCTCAGCTTCAAGGAATTTAAAAGATTTTTGTAATTTCCCATATATTAAAATTCTCCGACTAAAACTTTCGTAAAATTGCTTGTCGTTCTCCAAGAAAACTGAGGACCAAATTAAAGACATTTCGATTGGCTAAATCTTGTGCTATGTCTGAACATTGACCAATATCAAAAGTTCTCTGCAAATTTGTTCCTAGCCCACCAATAAGCCAGAATATCAAATTGTAGCCACCTTCGAAAAATTGTTTCTCGTTCTCCAAGAAAACCGAAGGGGAAATTAAAAGACATTTCCATATACCGAAATTCGGACGGTAACGATATAGGGGAGATATGTCAAAGCACAGGACTCAATTAAAATTGTTCTGCAAAAATCTGTTTCACTCTCTAAGAACCCGTTTTGCCAAATGATAGTCACTTCGGAAAAAATGCGGCAAAATTTGCGAAATAACGAAACTCGGCTGTGACCCTTATGAGGGGCTTATACCAAAACATGAAGCGATACTGATAACTTTTGGTTGCGGGCTCTGACAATCACATGGCGACCCAAAATACCAAATTAAGTTTGAGAAACATTCCTAAAATACCGAATATTAGAGGTTACCTTTATATGAGGACTACCCTGGAATATGGGCCAATATTGATAATTTTTAATAGGAAAATTAGGACTTGACTAAATCGACTTGGAATTTTATTCTAATGAAAACATGTTTATGGGATATTCGAGGTGTTACCAACGAAATGATAAATTATAAAAAAGGCTTCAATCAAAAAAATAATATAGTCACAGCTGACGAGTCATGGATCTATGAGTCCGAAACAAATAGCAATCGACCGAGTGGGTCTTCGAAGACGAATCCATAGAACAGAAGCAGACAATTTTCAAATACTTTAATGGTTTCAAGAACCCGGCCATTCCATTTTAATTTTTGGTATGTTGAAGTTCCTAGCGCAGTTTACTAGCAGGCAATTTATGATGGCATGGTCCTCAGATAAAGACAGTTTTTGTGCATGGAAATACCATGTTATGAATTTATACGGATAAAGGTAATTTAATTAAGAGGCTTTCAAAAATCATATTATCTTGTATATTTCATAAATTTTCTACGTATCCTTATCTTATAATATCCTGTAAATAACAAATCCATGATTTATTTTCTGCAAATGCAACAACATAATCTCCTAGAATTCTCCGAAGTGCCTGAGAAACCATCTAATATTATTACTCTCCCCTATTTATAATTTCAGTATCAAAGACAAAGCTGTGAGTTTTTGTGGCATTTAAAAAAATTGCAATTAAATTATTTTTCTTTGTGAAGGACAATTTGACAGGTCCCAGATCCAAGAGGCAATGGTAATGACAATTTTTTTTCTTTTGCGTTAAATTGTTTTATATGAATTTTACGGGGATTTACATTAATAATAGAATATAGCTTAGCATCACGTGTTGGCTGTGGTATCATTAACAATTTGCAAGAAATGTTTCCCCCGTCCGAACGGTGAGATAAATCTCAGCGAATCATTTGAATGGCAAAGGGAAGAAAAAAATGAATACTTTTTTTAAATACAGAAGCCGGTATTCTTGTGTAAATTGTAGTTTCGTAAATTATTTGTTCGGTTCGGAACGGTATGGTATGATGCGGTTTGCTTATTCATTGTACGCTTGACGCTTTTATTCTCAAAGTAAATGAATGTCAGAACGAGCAATTGTCTCTGTTGTCTCTGAAATGAATAATTGTGCGGCTTTGTCTAAAGAACTTGACAGAACAATTCGCCATTATTTGAATGCGTTTGTTCGTTCGTTTGTATTCATCTCTGTTTCTGTTCCATTTATAAGCGATGCTTTTTGTTACGTTTCGTTTCATTGTCTTTGTTTTGTTGTGGGGAATGAGTAAAGCATAGCAACAAAATAATTTCAGGAGATTTTCAATGACATCTATAGTCATGCGGGTTGGCAGGCAGGTGGGGGATAAGACTAGAAAATTAATTGATTCAGGAATATGGAAATGATGAGCTCTATTATAAATGGAAAGGGATGTAAAGATAATGTATAGTATGATTAGAAAGGTAAATGTAAAGAATTGAGGTATCAGTTTCGCAATTATCCATTTGAAGGTTATATTTAACTATAAAAAATGCGCCTTGAAAAAACGTTCTTTTAAAAATCCAATGATCCTTGATCCTCCAATGAGCCTTGGATGGTCTTTTGGAAAAAATATTCTTTTAAAAATCCATGTCTTAAATGAGCCTTGGATGGTCTTTTGGAAAAATATTATTTTAAAAATCCACGCCTTAGATGAGCCTTGGATGGTCTTTTGGAAAAATATTCTTATAAAAGTCCACGCCTTAAATGAGCCTTGGATGGTCTTTTGGAAAAATATTCTTTTAAAAGTCCACGCCTTAGATGAGCTTTGGATGGTCTTTTGGAAAAATATTCTTTTGAAAGTCCACGGCTGTGGTAGTTCTTGAAAAAATATTCTTTTAAAAGTCCACGGCTGTGGTAGTCCTTGAAAAAATATTCTTTTAAAAGTCCACGCCTGTGGTAGTCCTTGAAAAAATATTCTTTTAAAAGTCCACGCCTGTGGTAGTCCTTGAAAAAAATATTTTTAAAAAATACACCCCTGCACCTGTGGTAGTCCTTGAAAAAATATTCTTTTAAAAATCCACGCCTTAGATGAGCCTTGAAAAAATATTTTTTTTTTAAAATCCACGCCTTAGATGAGCCTTGAAAAAATATTTTTTTTAAAATCCACGCCTTAGATGAGCCTTGAAAAAATATTCTTTTAAAAATCCACGCCTTAGATGAGCCTTGACAAATATTCTTTTAAAAATCCACGCTTCGTGTTAATACTTGAAAAATATTCTTTTAAAAATCCGCGCCTTAGATGAGCCTTGAAAAAATATTCTTTTAAAAATCCACGCCAGTGGTAGTTCTTGAAAGAATATTATTTTAAAAGTCCACGCCCATGGTAGACCTTGAAAACATAATATTCTTTTATTTTCCACTTGTTCGCTGTGCATCATACTTCAGAACAAAGAAGTCGGCAGAATTCCATTTCACAAAACCTGTCACATGACATTCAATTTGCTTAAGTAAGCTTTAAATCTTTGTATTGACGTCTTTATCGTTATCTTATATCTCTCGTCTTTTACGCTTCTTACCACCGGTTTATATATAAAAATACACATTTACAATTTTATTCATATCAATTCCATCTGAATGTTCCCAGGGACAAGTCAACTTTGACTGTCAAGGTATGTCTACCACCTCTTGTTTTCCCTTGAGGTAACTTCTCGTCGACACCTTTCTTTAAAATGTAATGACAAAATAATGTATTTATTTCAATTCGCTGAGGAAAGAAATGGAAGTATTGAAGTGTGTGTCAATGTGTGAGCATGCTACACACTGTTGCACATACATATAAATTTATCACTTACAATCGTTCTACAGTCTGTCAGTTACTGTTGGTTAAAAATAAACAACAAATGTTGTTCGAACATTTGAGTGATCCAAGGTCGGTCGGATATAAGTGGAAGCAGATTTTGATAGCTGAGTTCTTAGGATGTCCTGAAATATTTAAGTCCTAACTTTCGGCGGAACTAATATATTACGACATATACTTCTCCAAATAACTGCTTTATATTTTTATTTTTCGGAACCTGTTCCTTGAGCAATAACTTGGAAAGTACTTCAATATCCTTGTCGGTTTCCATGACTTTTTTATTTTTATGCCATTTTCCCACCTTTTTCATTTACAAAAATTATATCCCCACCAATTTGCATTCCGAATGAACAAACCTTTGACGTCTGGGTTACAGTTTGTGACATCACCTTTTTACTTCACTTTTTTTGTATTTTTTCTTCTTAGCGCCATCAATGATTTGTTAATGTTTTTTCCGAGAAAGAAAGAAAACGCCCCAATAAAAGAAAGTGACAAATTTGAGTATTTTCATGGAACTGTTTGTGAGTGAATACCTGATTGTAAGAGCATTTCATTTATATTTGCCAACTCCTTAGCTCTGATTTGCAAAATACATCGCAGAGCGAATTGATGATCTGTGTTTTTGATTTGTAAATTCCAAGAATTGAACAAAAGTATGGTTGGCACCGTTTGATTTCGGATTCCTTTCCTCTGGGAATGCTATTTTCGTTAATGCCTAGCAATGCAAAGCTATTAAAATATTTAAGGATGCTTATCGCGAAAGTATTACATGACAGATAAATTGGTATTGTTTCTGCTGAATACTAGTACCTAAAATTGAAATGTAATTGGTCTAAGAATGTTTAAATAAATTTTCTCAAAAATGCAGGATTATTATATAAAAAGTGCCGAAAAAAGTGTTAAGAATAGTAGTACTTGAAAAAATATTTTTTTTAAATCGACGCCTGATGGGACCTTTAAAAAAATTGAAATATACCGATCTTTATCAAAACAGGCACGCTTATTCTTTGGTCCAATCCCCTTCTCCATGTAAAATTTCGACATGTTTGGGCCATAATTGCGGGCCTCTGGAGCGACCAGAAAAACTGACAAAAATTATGTATTTGGTCCATTTCATCCCCTAAATATTAACCGATCTTTCCCAAAAACAATAGGGGTCTTCATTGGGCCGAACCAAACCTACATGCAAAATTTCGTGAAGATTGGTCCAAAACTGTTGCCTGTACCGTATTTACAAATTATAATGGACAGACGGACGGACACACATGTCTAGATCGACTCAGCTAGTCGAGATATATATGATCGGTATACTTAAAGGTGGGTCTAGGACCAATATTTCGCGGCGTTACAAACTCTTGGGGCTGCACAAAGCTATGATACCCTGACAACATAGTTGTGTAGGTTATAAAAATAATCTTTAAATATCCACGCCTATAGTAGTCCTTAAAAATAATCTTTAAATATCCACGCCTATAGTAGTCCTTAAAAATAATCTTTAAATATCCACGCCTATAGTAGTCCTTAAAAATAATCTTTAAATATCCACGCCTATAGTAGTCCTTAAAAATAATCATTAAATATACACGCCTAAGTAATCCTTAAAAATTATTCCTTAAACCATCCACGCATACAGTAATCCTTGAAGATTATTCTTTAAAAATCCTCGCTTATAGTAGTCTTTAAAAAATATTCCTTAAAATTCTGACACAGTTTTGGTCCTTAAAAAATCTTCATAGTACAATTCATCTCGGGAATATTTTATTAGCTGCATTGCCTAACGAGTTTTAATAAAATTATTAGCGAATATTTTTTGACATACTGCTAACGAACTTTGTTTTAGGAACATTTTCTACTCTTGACAATTCCAAGATTTAATGTTATTGTTGTATTTTTTAGTCAGCTCCATGGCTCATTTCAAAATTAATTAATTATAACAGAGTAACAGTATCTTTATCAGGACCAACGGCAAAAAGCTGCAGCAGCAGCAAATAAACGTTGGAAGAGAAGAAAAAATTACATTTTTGTTTATAATACCCTAATGGAAATCAAATTGATACGTATGTCTGTCTGTATATGTTCGAGTATGTATATGAACAACCCGAGAAAAAGAAAGCAACTAAAAAAAGTAAAACAAACCCCCAACAAAAAACTTGGTTATTGTATTCTTTTCTCAATGGACTAAAAATGAAAAAGAAAAAAGAGAAATTGTATTAAGCAAAGAAACGACTACGACTACGGGCAAAGAAAAAATCAATCTCAGGCGATAAGTGAAAACTAATTTACAACGCACAACTTAATTAAAATAAGGACATCAGCATTAATTGATTTGATGAGCTGAGCTGAGCGGAGGCAGTAGCAGCAGCCACAGAGCACCAGTAGTAGTAGAATGTCACTTGGGATCTTTGAGTAGAAGGGATTGATGGTTTTTATGATTCGTTAGTAGCAAGAAAAGTTTTTGTTTTCATTCGTTATGAATTCATAATAATCACGTGAGCATTCTACATGGTAAATATTTAATGCGGCTTTTTTGTTAGCTCAACTATGTTCAATTAATTTCAAATGGATGTAATTATCAAGGACAAAGAGAAAAATAAGCTAGGATAATTAAAGAAAACATTTTCAAGTATCCTTAGACAAAAAAGTGTCGATTTTGTTTTTAGTTGGCGTGGATTTTTTAAAGAACATTTTTAAGGACCACAATTGGCGTGAAGTTTTTTTATAGACCACTATAGCCACGGTTTTTTTAAGAATAGCTTTTCAAGGACTACAAGAGGCGTTGATTTTTTAAACAATATTTTTTCGAGGGCTACCAGAGGCGTGGATTTTTTAACACTAGAACGCCGAAGGCAGACATTTTGACCGCTTTCCAATTTCAAGTAAAAAAGCAACTGTGCATTTAATGACACTTTTTTTTAAATTTGGTGACTTTTTGTATCTCATAGAATTACGTTTATTATAAAAAAATCACCAAATTTAAAATAAAAGTGTCATTAAATGCACAGTTGCTTTTGTACTTGAAATTGGAAAGCGGTCAAAATGACCGCCTTCGGCGTTCTAGTGTTAAACAATATTTTTTCAAGGACTACAAGAGGCGTGGATTTATAACAATATTTTTTCAAGGACTACAAGAGGCGTGGATTTTTAACAATATTTTTTCAAGGACTACAAGAGGCGTGGATTTTTAACAATATTTTTTCAAGGACTACAAGAGGCGTGGATTTTTAACAATATTTTTTCAAGGACTACAAGAGGCGTAGATTTTTAACAATATTTTTTCAAGGACTACAAGAGGAGTGAATTTTTAACAATATTTTTTCAAGGACTACAAGAGGCGTGGATTTTTAACAATATTTTTTCAAGGACTACAAGAGGAATGGATTTTTAACAATATTTTTTCAAGGACTACAAGAGGCGTGGATTTATAACAATATTTTTTCAAGGACTACAAGAGGCGTGGATTTTTAACAATATTTTTTCAAGGACTACAAGAGGCGTGGATTTTTAACAATATTTTTTCAAGGACTACAAGAGGCGTGGATTTTTAACAATATTTTTTCAAGGACTACAAGAAGCGTGGATTTTTAACAATATTTTTTCAAGGACTACAAGAAGCGTGGATTTTTAACAATATTTTTTCAAGGACTACAAGAGGCGTGGATTTTTAACAATATTTTTTCAAGGACTACAAGAGGCGTGGATTTTTAAAAGAATATTTTTTCAAGGACTACAAGAGGCGTGGATTTTTAAAATAATATTTTTTCAAGGACTACAAGAGGCGTGTATTTTTAACAATATTTTTTCAAGGACTACAAGAGGCGTGGATTTTTAACAATATTTTTTCAAGGACTACAAGTGGCGTGGATTTTTAACAATATTTTTTCAAGGACTACAAGTGGCGTGGATTTTTAACAATATTTTTTCAAGGACTACAAGTGGCGTGGATTTTTAACAATATTTTTTCAAGGAGCGGAACAACAGATTTTTCATTTTTCATTTTTCAGATTTTTCTGAAATGTTTTCCAGGGATAGGTATTTTTCTACCCGGTTACCCGGTTATACGGGTCTACCCGGAAGTACGGGTACCCGGTTATATCCGGTTCTACGGATCCAGTTAATATAAAGGTTATAAAATTCCTTTCCATTGAGTGGTGATACGACGATCCCTCAAAGATATTTTTCTAACGGTTATAAGAGGTGTGTATTTTTAAGACAAACATTTTCAAGGACTAAAAGAGGCGTGGATTTTTAAAGAATATTGTTTTACGGACTACAAGATGCAAGTATTTTTTAAAGAATATTCTTTCAAGGACTACAAGAGGCGTGGATTTTTACAGAATATTTTTTCAAGGATCAACACAGGCGTGGATTCTTCAAAGGATACTTTAAAGGACCAACACGCGTACAAGAGGCCTCAGATCTTTTAACAAATATTTTTGTTGCAAGGACTACCGGAGGCCTTGGATCTTTTAACAAATATTTTTTCAAGGACCAAAGAGCATGATTTTTTTAAAAAATATTTTTTCAAGAGGCGTGGATCTGTTAACAAAAATTCAAGGACAACAGAGCATGAATTTTTTAAATAATATCCTTTTCAAGACCTACAAGTGGCGTGGTTTTATTTTTTTGAGAATATACATAGAATCACCCCCTTTCTCGTTTTTATTTTTTTAAGATTTTCAATGGGCTGGTAAATCAGTACCAACGCTTGTTAATGTTTGTAACTTTGCACAAATATATATATATATATATATATATATTTGAAGATTTAAAAGAGAAGAAAAATAATTTACAAAAATTTTTTGTTATTGTTTTTTGTAAATAAAGAGAAGTCCTTATATTTGAAGGCGGGCATGATAACTCCCTACTGGAACATCGGAATCCGAAAATTCCAACGGTGTTAGAAAGAGCAAATGTCTGTCTCTCGGAACTAGGATTATTGACTTCGCTCTAAAATTAACAAAATGGCGGAACTTTGAAAAAGTTTTTTTACCAAAAACCAAGTTTAAAAAATCTTCACCGATTGGCTTTATCCTATTTCATACAATAGCTATACACTCACAGAAAAACGTGTAAAAATTTGGAATCGATTGGGTCATTAGATTTTGAGTTATCGTGCCCGCCATTCACAAAAGAGAAAAACGCGTTTAAAGTTTGAGAATCCCTTTAGTCGTCACTTGATGCTGACACAATAAATCGGCTATATCTTCAAGAGTTCTTGAGATTTTCTCTTGAAATTTTGTAGGGACGTTCATGAATTGGTGTAGATTCGAATTAAATCAAAAAAATTTTTGACCCCTTAAGTCGATTTATGCATGTCCGTCCGCCCGTCTGTCTGTCCATGTTAAATTGTAAACAATGTACAGGTCGCATTTACGATCCGACTTGGATGGAATTTTGCATTGGTCACATAATTGGTCCAAGGACGAACCCTATTGAAATTGAGAAAAATCGCTTCTAATTTAGATATACAGTGGCTCCATCGCATAATCGGACAAAAGTTTTTCTAATATAAATGTATTCTGAACATTAAAAAAAGAGTTAAACATATATATTGTTTTCTATTGGTAGTTTTCATTATATTAAGGTTCCGTTTACTGACGAAAGCAAATTTAAGTTGCACGGATCAGATGGAAAGATGTATGTGTGGCGTAAGCCAAATGCTGAATTTAATCAAAAGAATACAATAGCCAATGTTAAGCTCGGAGGAGGTTCTGTTATGGTTTGGGTCTGCATGTCGAGTGCGGGAGTAGGCAATTTGCATTTTATTGATGGTAAAATCGACAAATTTGTCTACCTCAACATTTTAAAACAAAATGTAAAGCAAAGTGCAGACAAATTGGGTATCGCGAACAACTTTGCCTTTTATCAAGACAACGATCCCAAACACACATCAGGTGTTGCAAAGCTTTGGTTGATCCATAACTGCCCCAAACTTATACAAACACCTGCGCAGAGCTCAGATCTTAACGTAATTGAGCATCTTTGGAAAGAATTAGCTAGGAGAGTGTATGAAAAAAATTTAAGTCCTTAGTACAGCTTAAGGAGGCTTTACTGGAATCGTGGAACTCCATAGAGCCGGAGGTATGCCAGAATTTGGTCAAATCAATACCGAAACATTTACAGGCCGTTCTGGACAACAAAGGATATGCAACTAAATATTAATTTCTCAATTTTTTGCATTTTTTAACATTGATACTTTGCTTTGTCCGATTTTGCGTTGAACACAATAAATTGAGTTAATTTTGTTTTTCTGGCGAAATTTACTGTTATCACTAGGAAAGTTGTTGTTTTTTGAATTGTTCAGAAATATAAGCAAGTAATGTGTAAATAAAAGCAAAACAATCTACACATTTAGACAATTTCTTTGAAATGTATAGCATTATTATATCTGACAACCACTTGTCCGATTATTCGATGGAGCCACTGTAGCTCGTTCGATTTAATGTAGGGACTTTTGATGGAGTACCAAAGTCCCTATATATTTTTCGATTTACACCAAATTTGGTTTAGCGCACAGAATTAAGACTAGGATATGATATATGTGCTATGTTTCGTGGAAATAGGTTCAGATTTAGATATAGCTCCCATATATATTTTCGTCCGATTTTTCGTAAATGGTGCACCATTTGGATTTGCATGAAATTTGGCATAGCGTATTGAATTAAGTCTAGAATGAAAATCGGAATGATGTGAAAATCGGTTCAGATTTAGATAAAACCCTTTATATAATTCGGTCGATTTAATGTAAATGGTGCACCAAAGTCCGAATATATTGTTCGATTTGCACGAAATTTGGCATAACGTACTGTATCTGTTTAATATACCCATAGTGGTGAAGGGTATCATATAGTCGGCCCGTCCGACTTTACTACTTTTCTTACTGGTTTAAAGAAGAGTTTTGCAAGGACTATCAAAGGCGTGCAATTTTTAAAGAGTGGTTTTCAAGGAATATTTGATGCGGGTGTGATGTATATATGTAAATTTCCAAGGACTATGAATTATGTGTTTAAAAAATATTTTTCAAGGTTTTCGTGTTTTTTTATAATAATATTTTTACAACACCTAATATTGGTGTGGTTTTTTAAACAAATTTTTTTTTTTTCAAAAAATATTTTAATATTTATTCAAAGACTATAAGTGGTGGTGATATTTTAATTTTTTTTTCAAGGATTAAAAAATTATTGCCAGTGATTTCAGGTATTTATTTAACTGCATCAATTCGCAAATACTTGTGATGCCCTTATAACAAAAATATTTACATTTTCTTGTTGTTACAATAGAACGGATATACTGGCTGGCTTTATATAACCTCTGACTGTATTGCTCAACAACAATGGGCTGAATAAATATAGCTGATAATGAACAAATTTACTTTTGTCCTGCAAAACTATCCTCCATCATGAAGAGGGATGATGGCCAACAATGTTAACAGTATTTTATTAATACAAGCATATACAAGACTAATGACAGATCCTTGAGGACTTTCATAACTTTGCCGTCATGTTTTGTATTAGTTTACTTCCTTTATATTTTGTTTTTTTTTTTGTCCTGCATTTGTAATTCTGTGGAAGAAATTAATTGTGTTTGGTGTTAGCAGCGGCAGCATCATCAACAGCAAAGTACTTTATGCTCTGATACTTTTGTCATCTATTTCATGACTTGGTGTTTTCTATTTTTTGCTGGGATCTTCGTTGACAGTTTTTTTCTATTCCTTACAGTTTTTTAGCTTTTTGATGTTTTTGTTTTCTCTGTTTTTCTTTTTTTGCTATTAGTTTCTTTATGCCATATTTCATGTTGTAAGTATTTCTTGTTGTTCTGTTTTCATTTTCTTCTTGTTTAAGAAAGTGTCACAAATATCTCCGGGTTCCGAGTTCATGTTATGTTTTCTTCTCTCAGTGTTTTTCCCTGTTGTTGTTGTTCTTGTTTTATGTTAAACGTTGGTGTTATGGTAACTTTGCGGAACATCTTGTAATGATTGTTGTTGAGAAGTGTTTTTGCATTTTGGAGTTGCTGTTGTTGTTTTTTTCTTCTTCTTCTAGATATTTTATTTTTTACAAGAGGGTGTATGACGCAATGGTTTGGAAAATTAAATATTTTTGTTTCGGAGAATCCTTTCTGCAAATTTAGACTAATTGAATGAAATGTAAGGGGAGACAATGCGAACAGATTAAATTTCCTGGGAATTGGAAATTTTAAAAAATAGGGTATATGTTTTGAGGTTATCTAGTTTTTTCTAAAGAAACCAAACGTTAATCAAAGAACACTCAATGGTATATGTTTACGTCTCAATTGATTTGAATCGGATTTTTTCACATAAACTTTAGACTTTCAATATCATCACATGAAAAGTGGTGGCCAATTCTCTAGCTCTAATCGAGAAATGATCTGCTCACCAAAATGTTCTGTCAAAAATGCATTGATTAATAAATTTCACGGACTATAAGAAGGATGGATTTTTTTGAAGAATATATTTTTTTCAAGTACTATAAGAGGCGTGGATTTTGTAAAGAATATTTTTTGAAGGGCTACAAGAGTCGAGGATTTTTCAAAAATTTTTTTCAAGGACTACTATATGTATGAATTTTTAATTTATATTTTTTCATGTACCACAATAGGCATGAATTTTAAAAGTATATTTTTTCAAGGACGACAATTGCCGTGTTTTTATACCCTTCACCACACTGTGGTACAGGGTATTATGTCTTTGTGCATATGTTTGTAACGGGCGAAAGTAAACGAGATATACCCATGGTTCAGTACCTATATATCTTTCGATTTGTACCAACTTTGGCATATCGTACTACAATGATATGTGCAAAGTTTCGTGAAAATCGGTCCAGATTTAGATATAGCTCCCATATATATATTCGTCCGATTTTATGTAAATGTTGCACCAATGCCCCTATATATCATTCGATTTGCATGAAAATTGGCATAGCGTACTGAATTAAGTCTAAAATTATGAGTGGTAAGTTTCCGTAAAATCGGTTCAAATTTAGATGTAGCTCCCATATATATTTTCGTTCGATTTTATGTAAATGGTCCAAAGTCCCTTTATATCCTGGGATTTGCACGACGTATTCTCTGACGTCAGACGTATCGATGAAGATGCCCCAGCTCAAAAAGCATATAAAAGCGAGCCAAGTGATGGTTCACGAAGAAGGGGAAGGCCACTAATCTGATGGAAAGATCAAGTAGAAGACAACATCTAGGAAAATGGTCTTTAAATTGAATGAGATGCGCATAAGACCGACGGGCTTGGTCATAAACTGGTGGTTTTCCAATAAGTTGAGATCTGGAAACGTGTCCTATTCAGGCCAAACATAACTAGTTATCGTAGTGCGGTAGATTTTTTCATTCACAATAACGTTACGATTGCCACGTAGACAAAGAAGTGTGGCAATTAAGCCAGCGACATGTTGAGGGTGTAGTGTTGATTAATAAACACCTGTGGATTTTCACCGCACCTCTTGGGCAATTTTTGCTTATTCACGAACGCGTTAAGCCAAAACTTTTGAGCTTAATTACTGTAGGTAGTCTTGCGAGGAAATTCATAATTTTGATACCTCTTTTCTAACGTCCATCTATTATAATCGATAATTTTGCACACACATGTATATTTATTAGGCAGTTATATATTTTCTAACGTTTGTTTTATTGTAGCAATAAAATTGCCACACAATAAAACCAATTTCAAATATAAACAATTTATTTCTTGGAAAAGTAAAAAAGAAAAAGTAGTTTCATGTGTGTATCTTTAAAATTGTCTTGCTATTGTCCGAATGACAAACGACCTTCATTATAAATGCCCTGTTGATTTGTTGATTTCGACGTGTTCGTCCATTGTCTTCGCCTTAAGTTTTTCTTTTTGCCTTTCTATTTCATTTCTTAAAATTAACATTTAATATTTGAAAAGTTTTAGCTTTGCTTAAAACTTTACAAAGTAGTTTATTTATGTTTTTATTTTTTTTTCTACATCAATGTTTTTGTTTTTCTTCTTGGTCTTCTTTTCGTTGTTGCTGTTGTTGGAAGTTTTGAAA
Source organism: Musca vetustissima (assembly GCF_032173495.1). Taxonomy (NCBI): domain Eukaryota; kingdom Metazoa; phylum Arthropoda; class Insecta; order Diptera; family Muscidae; genus Musca; species Musca vetustissima. The sequence continues at coordinate 5,692 of NW_026884760.1, read as the reverse complement.
CAATTCCCGATAGTCTTATATTTGACTTTTAAATTTCTGTTGTTTAACGCCGCCCGCCGGTCCAAGAGATAACAATTTCGAAGAGTTTACTTCAGGTCATTTACGTGATACGTTGCTGTTGTTGTTTTGTGTTTTTGTTGTTGTTTGTCGATTCTCAGGATGTTAGACAAAGGAAGCATCTTATCTCCAAGGAGAAACTAAAACGAAATAATTTGAAGTTCCCTGGAAAAAATTTAAACTTAAAATGTAATACAATCAAAAATAAACAGGATCACGAAACTAAGAAGCAATCAATCCTGAGATTTTGTTATACAAAATTTGTTATTATTTTCGAAGTTAAATTGATTTGTAGAGAAAATGCAAAATAAAATAGTTAAGTTTGTAAGAAATATTGCTTATTAATGGCAGAGGATGAAGTGTTTTTTTTTCGTAGAACTAGAGCTCCTGGCCTCTAGTTCGTTGAAAGTTTTTTATTTATACTGTAGGGAGAAGTCCTGTTGAGGCTATCAATCAATAGAATTTCACAGAAAATTCGAATAGAAACTTTCTAAAGGTCCTATAGAAATTCCTGAATGTCAAATTACAACCACTTCGGCGGTGAACTTTTGCTGGAAATTTTAAAATAGTGAAAGTGGACATGGAACGTTATATGTCGGCTATATGACGGATATACATCGATGATTTTTAATAACTTACTTCCTACAAGTAGTTGCAATGTTTTTGTAAAATTTCATGAGACAGACGAACGTGATTAAATAGGCAAAGGGAAACACAAACTTTGTGGTATTAATATCGATTCTTGTGGAAATGACTTTATGTGGAAATAATTCATTTTTAAAGATAACATGTCCGAAAAAATATTTTGTATATTTATATACCCTTCACCACACTGTGGTACAGGGTATTATGTGTTTGTGCATATGTTTGTAACAAGCAAAAGAAAACGAGAATATGCATAGAATCATTTTCTGAGTAGATTTATGCATGTCCGTACGTCCGTCTGTCCATGTTAAATTATAAGCAAAGTACAGGTCGCATTTATAATCCGAATTGGATGAAATTTGGCACAGCTCATCTATATGGCTCAAGGACGAACCCTTTTGAAGTTGGTCAAAATCGTACTGAATTAAGTCTAGAATGATTTGTACTATGTTTCGTGAAAATTCGTTCAGATTTAGATATAGCTCACATATATATTTTTGCCCTATTTAATGTAAATGCTGTACCAAAGTATCTACATATTTCACGATTGGCCCGAAATTTGGCATGACGTACTGAACTAAGTCTAGATTGATGTGGGTTAAGTTTCGTGCAAATCGGATCAGATTAAATATATAGATCTCCTATATATATATATATATTTTTTTTTTTTTTGGTCCGATTTAATATAAATGGTGCACCAAAGGCCCTATATATTTTCCGATTGGCACGAAATATAGCATAACGTACTGAACTAAGTCGAAAATGATGTGTGCAAAGTTTCGTGAAAATGGGTTCAGATTTAGATATAGCTCCCACATACATTTTCGTCCGATTTTAGGTAAATAGTGCCCCAAAGTCGCTAAATACCCTTCGATTTGCACGAAATTTGGCATAGTGTACTAAATTAAGTCTAGAACGATGTGTAGTTCATGTCGGAAAGATCGGTTCATATTTTGATATAGCTCCTATATATATTTTCGTTCGATTTTATGTAAATGGTGCACCGAAGTAACTTTATATCTTTCGATTTGCACGGAATTTCGCATAGCGTACTAAATTAAGTCTAGAGCGATATGTATTAAGTTTCCTGAAAATCGGTTCTTGTTTCGATATAGCTCCCATATACATCCGATTTCAAGTAAATAATGCCCCTGAGTCTTTAAATATCCTTTGATTTGCACGAAATTTGGCATAGCATACTGAATTAAGGCTAGAACGATGTGTGTTAAATTTCATGAAAATCGGTTCAGATTTCGATTAGCCCCCATATATATTTTCGTCCAATTTTATGTAAATGGTGCACCAAAGTCACTTTATCTTTCGGTTTGCACGAAATTTGAAATTGAGACTAAAATGATGAGTAGTAAGTTCTGGGAAGAGCGGTTTAGATTTCGATATACCTCCCATTTATATTTTCGTCCGATTTTATGTAATTAGTCCCCCTAAGTCCCTATATATCCTTCGATATGCGCGGAATTTCACATAGCGTGCTGAATTGAGTCTAGAATAGTGTGTGGTAAGTTTCGTGAAAATCGGTTCAGATTTCGATATAACTCCCACATATATATTCGTCCGATTTTACGTAAATGGCTCACCAAACTCCTTATGTTTGTCGGACTAACACGAAATTTTGCACAACGTATCAAATCGAGACTTGAATGACGTTATTACGTTTTGTATGTATTTCGAACGGGTGTCTGAGATTGAGATTCAATTTTTAACATTAATATGGTCAAGGGTATGATATAGTCGCCCCAGTCCGACTTTACTACTTTCCTTACTAGTTTTTGGATTGGGTTGTGCCTTCCTGTATTTGTCAACCCCCAACTTACTCGCTGCACGTGTAATTTGGTTGATTTTTTTAAATAAAATAAATTACATTTTTTTCAAATTTATACTTTAAAGTAACTATGTACTAACAAACTTCCTGTAGTAATATACCGGCTATGGTAGAATTCTATTTATAGCTTTATCCTGTTACGGTCCATTTTTTCTGAACTGTGTCATTCACCCAATACTCCTCCTCCTACAAACACTTATATCACTCACAGTTACGAACAAACTTGGAACATATACTGGTAATACTGTCATACATTTTAACCAACCATTCAGTAACATCCGTCCATATATACATCTATATACATGTGTACATATATATGTTCAAGTAGCGGAAGGAACAAAATATTATTGTTTAAAAACTTTGACCATTATGGCAACAAAGAGAAAATTCAATTTGGATTTTGTTTCTACTTTATTTTCATTTTTTTTTTTTTTGTTTTTTGCTTTGCTATATAGTCCAGTTTTCTTTTTTCGTTTTTTTTTTGCTTTTGTCACAGATGACAAACTAGAGATTTGCTATTTTTTTCGTGTTTGCAGTTTCTTTTGTTTGTTTGGTGGATGCGGCCATCTATCGTTTTTTTTTTGTGTGGGGGTCCTCTAAAAATAAATCTCGTTTTTTGTTCGGTTTTCTCGGTTCTTTCTACATGAACATATTATATAAGTTTTCCGGTGTGTATTTGGAATACTTAGTACTTAGGTGGCGAATAAATTTTTGTGAAAAAAAGACAGCAAGTGAGAATTTTAGAAAACTTTACTGTGATAAGAATTTGTGGCAATGCTACAAAAAGTAACTGGTCAAGATTTAAATTTATCTTGTTGGAAATGTGGTAGCTCTTTGCCTAAAATAAAACTTTTTAAAAAATATGTATGTTGCCAAGACACCATAAGATTAGAAAAATTGAGGATTTCTACAGACAGAAGGACCTTAAAAGACGTACTTATAGAATATATTATGGCAAAGCGTGCAGTCAAGCCTATCTATAGGTAACATGTATTTAGAAACTTTCCACGATGCATCTTTAGCGAACTTGTAGATTAGAAGAACAGGTCACATAGGGTTTCAATTGAAGAACTTCTATAAATATCCTAAAACGGAATATTGGAGGCCGTGGTATCATAGAGGAATAAATCTCCTTCCCAACGCACATAAAGTGGTATCCAGCGTGTTGTGCGAACGACTGAAAGTAATTATCAATTACATTATTGGACCGTACCAATGCGGCTTCAGGCTTGGCAAATCCACCATTGACCAGATTTTTACTCTTCGCCAGATCCTGGAAAAGACCCACTAAAAACTCATTGGCACATTCCACCTATGCGTCGACTATAATGCCTATTCGACAGCCCATTCAGAGGGGTTTAAAGGCATGTCTCCGTTCGGCATTCCTGCAAAATTAATACGGCTATGCAGATTAATTTTAAGTGGTCGAATATTGCGAGCGGTAACTGTCACCTTTGAACGAATTGAGAAGCAGCCTACCAATGTGGAACTGACAGTAAATGGCGAGAAGACCAAGATGGTGATATCAACGCTCAAGACATCGCAGACTCGGACCAATTGTGGAACTTGAAAACTACAGTTTCGAGGTGGTAAACGATTTTATACACCTCGGTACCGCCATAACTCAAAATCCTATGTAGCACATTCTACTTAAAAATATCGATATGGATCCACTTTATAAGATAGCCCCCATATAACCATAATCCCCATTATTATACCCTTCACCACACTGTGATACAGGGTATTATGTCTTTGTACATATTTTTGTAATAGGCAAAAGGAAACAAGATAGACCCATGGTTCCTTTTGAGAATATGCACAGAATCACTTTCTAAGTCGATTGCTATTTGTGCATGTCCGTCCGTCCATATATTTTTGAGAACAAAGTATAGGTCCCATTTACGATCCGATTCGGATGAAATTTGACACAGTTCACTTATTTGGCTCAAGGACGAACCCTATTGAAATTGGAGAAAATCGGATCAGATTTAAATATAGCTCCCATATATAGTTTCGTCCGATTTTATGTAAATGATGCACCAAACTCCCAATATTTGGCCGATTGAGCAAAATTTTTCGTAGCGAATGCAATTGAGGAAAAATTGAGGTGTTATAAGGTTTGTTGAAATCGGTTCAGATTTTGATATAGGTCTTATATATGGGCGTATGTTTGTTCGATTTACAAAAAACCAATGGTGTATGTAACGGTTGGTCAATTAGGTCCATGTGTTTATACATAGATCCCATACAACATTTTACACGATTTCATACAAAATCCAAGTCTGTCCGTTTGACATGCCATGTTTCATAGATTTCAGAATTTATGGGTTTTTGCAATTAGTTCAAATATCTATCTAGATAGCACATTTAATTTCACCAGATTCCACCTCAATGGTCCTCCAAAGATTCTATGTCTGTTCTATCTACAGGATGTTGTATATATTAACATCTCTTGTATGTACCCTAAGTGTTCAAGGGTATCATACAGTAGGCCCCGTCCGACTTTTGAACTTTACTGGTTTTTATCAATCAAATTTACTATAATTTAGAATTTTAATAATTTTGAATTCTCACTGATTAACAAATCTTCTCAACAAAACTACAGATATCGGTTAGATTTTTAGGATAGCTTTCATATATCGATATCGAAGATTTTGGCAAGTTTTTTTTAACTTAATAAGCTCCATTTTCGTTCTCATAGGGTATTAGATCTTCCTACCAAAATGTTCCATGGCAAAGCCCATAATTTTTGAAGGTTCCTTGGAAGGTATTTTGTATTTTGGAAATTCCACAGAATAAGTAAGATATTGACCGATTACTTTCATCCTATCCTAGTTCATACGATAGCTATGTACGTCCAGAATAACTTGTACATAGTTAACGTACCCGTAATTCGCAAAAACGTAGTTTTGGAGAAAAACGCGTTTAAAGTTTGAGAAGCCCTTATGCCGTTGCTTGATGCTGACACAATAATCCGTCTATATCTGCAAGAATTGTTGAGATGTTCACTTGAAAATTTAATGGGATATTCTTCAATTAGTGTAGGTTCAAATTAAATAGAGAACCAAAATTTAGAAGTGGAGTTCCTTAAAAGAAATGCTACTTTGTTTGGTTTGCTGTTGGTATGACTTTGGAATACCAGTCGATCAA
>NW_026884759.1:0-58526 GCF_032173495.1 Musca vetustissima | reverse complement strand
CCCTAAAAAGTGGACCAATATAGATATACGAGGCATACTATATATTTCTGAGATCGTTGATTTTTGTTTGCAGATAATTAAAATAAGTCAAGGCAAAATTGACCGACCTACGTTGCTCAAGAGGAACATTCACCCTTGCCTGTTTTGCAGAATAAACTGGCGACCAATAGTTTCCATACAAGTAGATGTTTTGATATAAAAAAAATATGTGAGCCAAATTTTGGCAGCCTACGTCAAGTGGTTCGGCAGTTAATGAGTTCATATGGGGTACATTTATATTTGGACTACAAGATATTTTCTACACATTGAGAACTCTTTGTGCCAAATTAAGCCGATTTGATAGGGATCTACCCGGTAACCACCATATCTATTCTGGGCCCATACGCATAGATCCATGTAATGATCTATAAACGTCTGTATTTCAAAATAAAAACAAAAATATTTGCTGAATACATTCTATGCCTAAAAGAAGTCCATCACCCTCACTGGATAAAAAATTCCTTTGCAATAACATACCAGTTTAATTTCATGCATCGAGGAAAAAATTGTCTTAGCCGATATAAACAATTTAAGATTTCTCATATTTTATTAGAGAAAAATATAAATTGTTAGCGCCAACTATTTATCTCAATAGTATTAAAATATGATCTCGCTTAACAAACTTTTCTAAGAAATTTCTCACAAACACAATTATTCCGACGGCATTTTTTATTGGGCCTTCAAAAGTATTCTCATTTACACGGATTGAATAATTCATACGACAAACAATGATAAAAAAGAGCAACGAAGCAATAAATTTACGCGGCGCATCTACAACGACATGTTTATTAATATCCATGCAAAAGATAATTATTATAAAATAAATCAATTAGAAATATGTTAAATAGTTTTTTGTTGTCGTTGTTTTTTGGCTTCTTCTTTGTAATCAATTTATTTTATGATATACACATAAATAATAACCATACAACTACACACAAACAAACAAACGCACATATACAAATTGTTTCAAAGAAGAACTTCATTAAAAGGCAACTTTAATCGTGATCTACAACATTGTGTATTCATAGATTTGTGTGTATGTATATGCATGTAGTAAATGTTAAATAAAATATTAACAAAAACAAAAAACATAAAGACAACAAAGAGAGTAATATTGAATAAAAAAATCAGGAGACTAAAAAGATGAAAAAAAACATTGACTTCCACTCAATATTTATAACATTTTAAACAAATAAACACGAACAAGCAAGCCATGCCCTGACATTATTCCAAAGTATACGATATGAACAACAATAATTTGTATGCATGGTTTGGGCTATGGGCAGAGATGGAAAATTGAGATCATTCAAATGTACGTTATTGGTTGGCCGCCACAAGAAATAATATAATATTAGGTTGGGGGAAAATAAATCAATTATTCTTATATGAACTATAAGACTTTATTTAATATGCTTCGGAATGTCCGATTTGGGGCAAATATGCACCGATTTGTTGTGTGATTTATTGCCATTTTAAAGATCAACTTCGAACATTTCTCCGATTTTATTGACATTTTCGACGACCGGACTACCTGTGCGAGGTGCATCTTTTACATAAAAAATCCTGAATGGAATCTACGAAACTAAAACTGCACATAATTGGATTTTACAGTATCGGAACCATAAACACCTTTCACAATTTTAGCCGCTTGGCTTGCATTTTCGCCTTTGTAAAAAAACTCTAAAATGTACCGAATTTTCTCTTTGTTCACTTCCATTTTTATCACACTGTAACCCAAAACTGAATGCACCAAATAAAAAACAATAAAATATTTATTTTTACTGGGAAATATCAACCTTCCAATGAGCATAAATCTGAAATTGTTTCATCGATACTTTATGGGAAATCTATCAGTACAGACATCTGCCGAAATATAATGCATTTCTTTTCCCCAACCTAATATAATTGAAAATATTGTGACAGGAAGTTTTAATTTCAGTTCTGCGTTTCAACCTAGGTAAGAGGTTGTGGTTCATCTATATCCTCGAACAGCTTTGCGTGATTGAGGGTATCGAAAGCTTTCGATAAGTCAAGATCCAATAAAACTGTTGTGGCATGTTCTGCTTAAGTCCTGTTGTTATATGTGTGGTTATGGCGAGTAATTTTGTTGATGTGGTGTACAACTTCCGGAGTCCATGTTAATGTTGGGCGAAAGGAAACCTACTACTCATCAGTGGGAAGAGTAGTAACTCAAGCGTCATTGATACTAGTTACAGAAGGGTAATCGGTCTGTGCGATTCACCTCTTGTGGTATCCTAGCCTGGCTTCAGTAGCTTGACGCTTCTTCCTAATTTTCGGACAATGTGGAACGATAAAGGTTTCAAAAATTTGTTTTTTTCCTTAGGTATTATCGGGTGCCATATAGCGGTATCCGACAATACTTTGGGGATTTAGGACACGTTTTGCAACCGAATTGACTGTAATTTGGCAGTTTATGTTCCCATTATTGGATTTTGGGCAGGTTTTCAGACCGAATTGGCTGTAATTTGGTATTTAGTGTTATCATTAATTAACACATATCTGCACCATAAATTATTTATATTAACTCAAGTTTTAGGGTTTTGGTGATTTTTATCAGGTTTTCCAAATAAAACCCCCGTATTCCCAATACTCGGTATTTTAAGGATTCTGGACATTAAATAACACATATCCATACCAAAAATTATTAATATAGACCCTAGTTCCAGGCAATCCCTCATAACACTGTGTACGCCACTATGCGTTATTTTTGGGATTTGGACACATTTTCCAGCCAACACGGCTGTAATTTAGTATTTTGGGTTTTCATTGAATAACACATATCCATACCAAAACCAGTAAGGAAAGTTCAAAAGTCGGACGGAGCCGACTATATTATACCCTTCACCACTATGGGTACATGCAAGTCATGTTAATATCTACAATATCCTGTAGATATAGAAATTTAGCATACATCAGTCGGGACCTAATTAAGTACTCTGTGCAAAATTTAGCTTCAATCGGAACAATTTTGGGAGTTCGGTGCACAATTTACTTTAAATCGGGCGAAACTATATATGGCAGCTATATCTAAATCTGAACCGATTCCAACAAAATTTCGCATTCATCAGTTGGTACGCTGTGCAAAATTTTGCTTCAATCGTACCAATATTGGAAGTTTGGTGCACTATTTACATTAAATCGGACGATACTATATATGGGAGCTATATCTAAATCTGACCCGATTTCAACAAAACTTCGCATTCATAAATCATGAACTAATTTAGTACGCTGTGAAAAATTTTGTCTCAATCGGATAAATATTGGCAGTTTGGTGCACTATTTACATTAAATCGGACGAAACTGTGCATCGAAGATATATCTAAATCTGAACCGATCTCAACAAACCTTGGCATATAACTATCTAGACCTAATTCAATGCTCTGTGCAAAATTTTGTCTCAATCGGAGCACAATTGGGAGTTTGATGCATCAATAAGCTAAAATGGGACGAAAATATATATGGGAGCTATATCTAAATCTGTACCGATTTTCTCCAATTAAGTGATCTGTGCCAAATTTCATCCAAATCGGATCATAAATGCGACCTGTACTTTGTTAATAAAAATACATGGACGGACAGACGGACATGCATAAATCGACTCAGAAAGTGATTCTATGCATATTCTCAAAAGGAACCATGGGTCTATCTCGATTATTTTTGCCTGTTACAAACATATGCACAACGACACAATACCCCGTACCACAGTGTGGTGAAGGGTATAAAAAGGGGGTTATAAGGGGACTACCCCTAAAAGAAGGGCGAATATTAATCATTTTTGGGAGGGAGGTTTGTTACCATATACGACTACAAAAAAAAAAAAACAAATTACAAAGAATTTGGTTGAAAACGCGTTCAAGAACCCCAAAATACCGAAAATTGGGGGCTACCCGAAAAAATGGACCTATATTTATTATTTATAGTGGAGAGATTTTCTATCTAATAAGAACTCGACATACTAAATTACAGTCAATTCGATTGAAAAATACGATCAGATCCCTCAAAATACCAAAAATTTGGCAGTACCGTTATATGGGGACTACCAGAAAAACTGGACCTATATTTATAAATTTTAGTATAGGCAATTTGGTACATAATAAGAACCCAATGTACAAAATTTCGGAGAATTCAGTTATAAAACGAGCCCAAGAACCCCAAAATACCGAAAACTGGGGGTACCCTTATATGGGGGCTACCCGAAAAAATGGACCTATATTTATAATTCGGTAGAAAAATGCGATCAAAACACCCAAAATACCGCAAAATTGGAGGTACCCTTATATGGGAACTATCCGAAAATATGGACCCATATTTATAATTTTTTCAAGGTCTTGGCATAACACAATTTTAGATATTTTGATTGTCATCCTCGCGGTGGAGGGAACTTGACATCGTTTTAACTTGTTTATTATAAAGTTATACGGTGTACCAAACATAGTTTGAATCTAAAATACCACAAAGAATTATCCCTCGATTTTAAATACTACGAGTTTAAGCATAACCTATCCCAATGTTCTGGTAATAGTTATGAAGATATATTCCGTCACTAGTTTATCATATAGATGATAAACAACAGCTCTAAAAACTAGAAGTTACATACACATTGTTAATACTATCAACTATTTAATTTTCCATCTCTGACGTTAATACAAAAACAAAACAACTTTGTCCCATAGAAAATTGTCTATTCCATATACCAAAAAACGAACAGCTAAGCAAAGAGTTAATGTTATTTGTTGCTGTTGTTGTAGTCACTGCAAAAGGTGACACCTCCTTTTATTCTAGCCCTCTTGTGTGTGTACTTCTATGAGTCTATTGTCTTTGGATAGAAATCTAAACAACAAGAAGAAAAAACAAACTTGTAGACGTGCTACAACTCTTCTTTGCATATGGAGAGTGAGCGAGAGATGTTTAAGAGTTAAACATTCGAAAAACGTCACACAGTTAATGTAATTACTATAAAACGTTGTTGTTGTTGCTGCTTCCGAGTGAGAGAGAGAAAATTGTGTGGCCAAGACTTAAGTGGATAGGAAAAAAACAAGAATAAACCAACCATGTTCTTCTTCTTGTTATTAGTACATTTTAATGACGTACATAATAAAAATCACATTCGTTTTTGTTGCCTCTGTTCTTCTGTCCTGTTGTTGATGATGATGATGTGAGAGTATTAAACTCTTTCCTTTGTAATAATAGAGAGCTGGAGCAACAACTACAAGAACAACAAATGACAAAAGAACAACTGAGATTTAAGTGAAGAGGACTTTGGCAGTTGGTTGCAACTACAATATTTTACTCCCCGTTTTATTTACTTAGTACTCAAGGCACAATGTATGCCATCTCTTTCTCTCCATAGTAGTGGGAAGGTATAGCTGACTCAGTGTGTGTGCATATCAGATATATTTTCACTCACACACTTACTTATGGGGGTTGTTGTTAAACCAATTGAGAGCAGCAGCATTGCCAACCAAACCGGATTTACTGCATACGAGTGTGTGAGTGTTGTGCTGGCGAGAGTTAAAGGCAAATGGCACGACGGCTAGCTGCCAAACAATGGCAACACAACAAATTGATACTCTTGTTATCGGCCGGAATCGCAGTCAGTGGTGTACAATACTCATTTAAATTGGTAGCAGTCGGTTGTAGTCGTCGTTGTTGTTGTTACTGTTGTTGGTGGTGGTTGAAGTTTCTTATTTTCATGGTATGCCATTATAATTCGTCGTCGTCGTTGAGTTCTTGTTGTTGTTGTTGCTGCTGTTTGTTCATCTCATCTTCGTCTTCTATATGGCAACCATGTTGGTTGGTGGTGGTGGCAGTGGTATAGGTTTCCGTTACTGCATCTGTGTATTGTTTGTTGGAACGGCGGGTTCATATCACAGCAGACAATTATTTCACAAAGGTGTTCGTACTCTCAAACACGCAGGAACGTACGCACGCACATCATACGGTCGTTTAGGTGTTAGGTGACGAACGTTTTAGGAAATATTTTCAATTTTCAAAATCACTTCTATGCTGTAGGCCTAAACAACAGGACACGCGTAAACGGTTCTAATTGAAAATTAAATTCAAACGAGTAGATGGTCGATGAAAAAATAAACTTATGATGGATTAATAAAACAAAAATATATCATGTGAAAAAGAAATAACACACACATACCGCGACATAGCTATATTGAGAAAAATATTTTCCAAATAAAAGAATTTCAAACAAAAATTATTTAAAATTAAGAAAGTGAAGATAAATAAATAAAAAATATTTTTAATCAAATATTAAAAAAAAAAAATATATAATAAGCAAAATACCCAAATATTTATAAAAAATATAAATCTTGAATGTGAAACAAGTGTAAATAGCACAGAAAAAATATAATTGTAAATAAAAAAAATTATCAAAATACCATCCTGGGTAGTCCATATCCACAAAATACGCCCACGGGCCCGGATAGCCCGCTTTCTTTAAATTCTGTTGCTGATGCTAACTCTACCACTGCTGCTTCATTTGCCCCAACTGCTGCTGCTACCACACACCCATTAACCAAATCCTTTCAATTATCTCATAATTCGGCATTTAATTTAGCCTTTCGTTCGTCGACGAATTCAATTAACGCGTTTCAAGCTGCTGTTGCTGCCGTCGGTATTAACGGTCTGAGTTCAACTTCGGCAAATTTGTATCGTTTTAACGAACGTCTTGACGAAAGCGTAGATTATAATCAACACCAGCATAACGAACGTGATCTAGCCATGGATTTAATTAATCCCTATATGCGGCATCATACATTTGCCGCGGCAGCCGCATCTCAGAATTCTTCACCCGGCCCTGTTGGCCTTTTGAATCGCAGTCCACCGCTACATCATCACAGTAATCATTTGGCGAACGGGTTTCCCGATCCCACACAAATGGACTATCAAAATCAGCTACTGGACTATCACAATGCCGCCGCTGCAGCAGCCTATGCGGCGAACAACAACAATCATCCTTTAATGTTACTCAAAAATAACAATGCCTCATCCGACAAATTACACATGGAACCAAAGTCACCTCGATCACCTGAGGATTCGTCGACACCTCCACCCCACAGCGGTGCAGATCATCATCATCAAAATTCACAAACATCATCCCGCCTGCAGTCTGAATCACCTGATAATTGTCACAGCTCGCTAAATCAAAGAGCACGTTATGATAATAATTCTAGTCCCGGTGTAGATAGTTCCAAATCGTTTTCCGTTAGTCAGCGGTCCAGTGAAGAGGCTGGCAATAACAGTGAATCAAGTCCACCGCCAGCTGATTATAGTCCCGAAAATTTATCAAGTCGTAAATTTACCTCCTCAAATACCGGCCATCCATTGGGCATACACAATAACAACATTAGTTTAGATCATAAATTGCCTTTAAGTTTTTTGGGTCCACCATTGGCGGCTCTGCATTCAATGACAGAAATGAAAACGGCAAATGGTGTTCCAAATTCGGTTTCATATGCGTCGGCCCAAAATTCACATTTAATGTCGGAAAATCGCATCACATCGTCTTCGTCATCAACATCGTCGTCGAACAGTACAACAACAAATACCCAAAGTCAGGGTACAGCAAATCCACATGGTATCGATACGATATTGTCGAAACCGCCACCAGTGACGTCGGCGGGATTAAGTGCTTTAACCGGAGGTAAGTGAAGAAGTTATTTGGAGATATTGAAACTTAATTTTAAAACAAGTAAAAACGATCTTAAATTCGGTCCAGCCGAACTTTTGGAGATAACGATCAAAATATCTAAAATTAATGGGAGCACATAGGAGAAAACTCATGCTATGATAGGACATTTAACATACCGAAAAATACGTGAGAACAATAGGACAGAAATTCTCAAAATGATTTCAGAATATATATGAATACTTTATAAGGTCTCCTGTGAATATTTCGAGGTATTGCAAACGGAATGATAATTTTAATATACATTTTATGGTGTAGGGTATAAATATACACTTCGAGGGAGAATCGGAATTGGTTATTTGTCGAAGAGATTATAAATTGGCTTTCACGATTCTTGGAGGGAGAAAAATTTCACTTCAGAAAATTTGCAATATCGGTTTGTTTATTGACCCCTTATAAGGATACTGTCCGCATTTTCCAACAGAACGGTCTGCAGTTTAGCATTCCGATTTCTTGGAGCATCGAAGGTATCAATTCTCAAGGTGTTCAATGTAATTCTATGATTGAACATAGCTCCCATATGAAGGTCTCTCCAGATTTTAAGTATATTTATTGTTCTTAGTTATTTTTCAAACCGAAGTGGTTATAATTGCCATTTATGTAAAGGTGCCGTTCCATTCTTGACACACTTATGGTCCTATGCGCAGCTGTGTGCAAAATTTGGAAATTTTAAATATAGGTCTATGATTTGACATAGCTGATTTTAGTGTCTTAAAATTCCCTATTTTTGATAAAATATCTATTTAGTAGAACAGATTATATAAAGGGCTATATGTTGACATAACCCACCGAACGCAACATCCCAATTTTTGTGAACTGTGGTCCTAGGAGTAGTTTAATGCATGGAGAAAACTTAACATCGCAGAAGATTTTGGATATGTGGATTTTTTTATTCGAACAATAATCGTAATTTTTAAAAAGGGTATTAAATTTAATAATTTGTATATACTACTTTCATTACTTATTATTATTATTTATTCTCCATTGACAAATTTTCAATTTCATTTCCAATTTGTTGTTTATTATTTCAAAAATTCCAACCAGCCTATTAAGCCTCATTTTTTAATAAAAAACTTTAAAAAAGTTACACAATATTTTTCCCCTCTGTTTATTTTACGTGAAAAAGTCAAATTTGAATTGAAGTGACACCATTTGAGCTCTTCACATACATAATTTTTAATGAATTTTGTTTATTTTAACAATTATTTAATTTTCTTGATATTTGACACCCTTTTGGCGGGCTGGGTAGCTGACTGACTGGCTTTGACAATTATCAATGACAACAATGACTCTATGGAAAATCATAATAATACAATCAAAAAAATAAATAATAGTAATAATAAAGTTTACTTCACAATTATGAATTACAAAAAAAAGTAAATAAATATAATAATAATAAAATTCCAACAAAAAGTTTTGGCCTTTATAAAAATTTTGGACAGTGCGACAGTCATAATAATAACAAAATAATTCTTGTCTCACAAAAACAAAAATTTGACATGCTTTATTTAATGACAATTAGTTATGGTATTTAATTGATTTTGGCATTTGAGTTGGAATTTTTGTTGTTGTTGAAATCAAATTTGACAACGATAACTATTAACAATTCGATTTTATGACAATTGATTGACAGTTTAGTTTTCTTGAGCTGTAGTTGCTATTGTTTATAGCCATGACTGGCATAAATCTCTACGTCCCTTGTCCCATATCATGTTGTATATTTCTTATTGTTGTTATTATTAAATACTGTTTTCATATCAAATGGTATCGTTTAGGTAAAGACCTTCAATTAATTAATTACTACCAAATATTAAATAAGCCGAGATAGGTGTATTATTTAATAAGTTATTTACGTTTTTTACAATTTTTTTTTATATTTAATATTTTATTATTTGGATGTGATATATAGTGATCAAATTTATAATGACCAAATTTATGGTATTTATATACCCGTTTTTAATAGTTCTAAAATAATCTGTTTAAAGTTAATTAGGAATAAATGAATGACGGATTGGGTCGATTATAAAAAATTTAAATTATTGTATAAAATAATAAATGAAACTTAAATACTTTATATAAATCTTGTCCAATTTGACCTAATGCAAAACAAACTGTATCATCATATATATATATATATATGTAATTCATATTGTAAATTTAGTGCAAAATTTTTCTAAATTCGAATGGAATTTAGAATTGCGGTTTTGTCAAAGGGCGTCCTGTATTCCGCGGTTTTCTGCTATACTCATATCATATTCCAAAAACTGCATTAGCCCTGGCCAATGAAGTGCAAGAGGTTCGAACAAATGTGTAGGTTTATTTCCGATTTCAAGGTGTGAAATATCCAGTACTCATCAAAAGGATGTTTGATTAAATGAGAATAGTATTTTTTACTGTCAGTAATACACCAGTAGCGTATAGGCTTGCGGGTGACCAAAAATTCGGATTTGGCCAGAAATAATATATTAAAGTTGTCACAGGGACAGCACCCCCCTAACATGGGCCAAATAGGTTTTGTTCTCAAAACTGAAAAGGTTCAAGAAAGTGAGACGATAAAATACGAGAATTAAACTTCAAATCGCTGAAGCAGATCAGGAATAAAAAAACTGTTTATAAGTGATTTATAGACAGGAACTGAAGAAAAGTACTTTGAAGGGTGCAAACTAGATATACGTGAATAAGGCTATAAGCGTGAATTTCTGAAACATATGATTTTTATTATAAAGGCACATTTTTGAACATATTTTTTAAAGAGGTTTTAACAGGATAACAGTATCTAAAAGTGGTCGGGACCTTTATCACACTCTTGAACCACATTTTGGGGAGTGGAAAGTTCCGTTGACATCATGAAGAAAAATCGTTATATCTATGTTTACGACTTTTGTAGATTATTTTTGAGATGAAATGTCTTCAGCCATATCGAATAAGGAATGTTTTTGTAAAGCATATCCTCCTTCTAACTCGAGTCCATGAATCTTGAAGTGTAGATTAAAATAATATCAAAACCTGTGAGCGGAGCAGTATAGTCGTGCGGGGTCAACCATATAATACCCTACACAACTACCATGGAACTCTAACTTTTTGTGGATTTATATTTCGAGTCTGTCGAGTTCAGGCATTATTTGACGATATTTGCTCCCTCTTGAGCGGTTTGAGTCATCCGGCTTACAATAGTTTCCTCTAGAGCAGTTAAAAATAGAGTTTTCGATCTATTTCATCCCCTAAAAATCATCAGATCAGATCCCCTAAAAATCATCATAAGCGCTTATGGAGTCATTGACCATAAGCGCAGTTTCATGAAAAATTGCAAGCAATCCCTGCGACTTTCCTCCCTCTAGTGGTGATGATGGTGATGGACATGCTAAACAATAACAAAATAGGTATAGGTAGACCTCTCTAAATATTTACGTATAACTTCCACATCTGAGCACATAAATCAATAATTGGTATCTATTGAAAGGTCAATAACTCATTTCATCATATACTGCCAACGTCTGGTCTATATCCTTTATTCTTTAGCCACATTATCTCCCTGGTGTAAAATTTCGTGGTGATCGCGTCATAATTGTGGCCTCTACAGTGACTAGAAAACAGGCAAACATAATATTTTTGGTAAATTTCATACACTAAATATTAACGGACCCTGTCCAAAAACAGTAGGGGTTTTGGACAGAAGCAGATCTTCTTTGGCCAGAACAGAAACTGTAGCATGTTTACAAATTAGAATTGACAGACAGGCGGATGGACACACATGTCTAGATCGACTCGGTTATTCGAGTTATGACGATCGGTATTCTAAAAGGACCAAGGTAGTCTAGGACAAATATTTCGCAGCGTTACGAACACTTTGGACCACACAAAGCTATAATACCCTGGCAAAATAATTGTGCAGGGTATAATTATAAATATCGGTATATCGTTAGATATATCCCTTTTAAAGGCATTTTGATATTGATGACATTTTCCAATAATAGTAACTAACCGGTTGCCATGGCATTGGCCCCATATAAAGGTCCCGTTCGATTTTGAAAATACACCTCATGGTGCAGAATAAGAAATTTCGACCTGACTGATCTTGACGAAGATTTTATTAGTTTTTTTTGCGTATTAAATTTATATGATTTCCCGGTTCAAAAGATTGGATTTTTCACATAGAATATCTGTACAAGAATGTTGACTAATAGCGTGGTCCATTTAAAATATTTTTGTTTTTCAAGGAATATCTAACAAAAGACGTTATTTTTTAAAATTTATTTTTATTGGAGGTATTTTTGAGATCGCAGATTTTTTAATGTAATTGCTAAATCTTCTAAATCTAAATCTTTGTTAAAGATAGGAGCTCAGCTTTTTAAGTGCATTTGTTAAATGATTATCGCCTTCAAGGAAAATAAGAAACGATTTCTCAAAAAAAAAAAAATTTTGCCTTGGACATAGATTTTTTCCGAGTACTTTTATTGTGGGCCGATAATTGCATTTATGGTACACAGTGTATTCAAATTCTTTGCAAAAAATCACATCTTATGTTATAACGATTCCTCAAATATATTATTTTTTGTCGAGGTTCATGTAACGCTAACTTTGTAGTTGAAACATTTTTTGAAAACAAAAATTTTTAAATTTGTATTACAACATAATTTAATTCTATTTCCAAATTGTCTTCAATTTTCCAGGTGGCATACCACGTTTCTCAATAGCAGCTGCTGCGGCGGGCATGGCACAATATTTGTCACAAAATCAAGGTACTCCACTGAAACCTCATGGCGCTCATATGGTTGAAAGAACGCATTTGTATTGGCCCGGTTTGCAGGGATTGGTCGCCAATCCAATGGCGTGGAGAGAACGATTATCGAATACAAGTAAGTAAATGGGCACATCGAAAAAAAACAACTTTTATGTAAGGAAAACCAATTGTTCCAACTCATTAACCCACAAAGGCATTTGGGGGAAAACGTAATGAATTAAAAAAAAAAATAAATAAATAAACTAACCGGAACCTTAGCAAATTAAAGAAAAATAAACACATCGAAAGAAAAAAAACGAAAACAATAAAATCAAATTAATCATAACCTTTAATATAAAGGTTGGAAATGATGATAGGGCATTAAAAATGTAATATCAATGGAAGAAAGAAAATATAGCCAGTTGATGACATTAAAATGAGTTGAAAAATAACCCTCCTTCCATTTCAACCTGACAATTAATTTTTAATATAACACGCGTCTTTCATTTAAACTCGGCTTCTGGTAACGCCCATTATACATCTGGGATACATTTCTGAATCAAAAAGAGCAGTACAAAAGCTGATGATTTTTCCTTTTTTCGTTTTTATTTGCTAATGATCATGATAAAGCGATTATTGATTACTCTGCCCAGTGAAATCTCCAATTCTTCAATTTGGAATAACCAGAAATGTGTGAATGAAAGCAAAATAATGATCAGATGAATGGCCTCTTTAACAGGGCGAGCTTCCAGTGAATTACATTCTGTTTATGTTCCCTGGGACGGTATTGTGCTGGATGCTGATGAGCTGTTACTAATGTAATGATCTGGTCAATAAATCATTGTAAAGATCAACCAAACAATAACAATGTAAAACTCATTAAATTCATTCAGACACATCTACCGCAGCAAGAATGACAAACCAGAAGATAATAAAATCGTTGAAGTGGAGGACCATTCTGTTAAGCAACCATCCATCTGGTGGTCAAGTGTTTATTTTCTTTGATTATTTTCAATGAATGGAGGGATATGAATGAATGAATGAATGCATTGGTTGCATTTCAATAATTTGTTTGTCATTGTTATTGTTTATCTGGTTTTGTCATCAGTCTCCATGTCATCTAGGCATTTGTTAATGTCATTAATGAACATATTTTCTGTTTTTGTAAGATGATTTTGAGGGGGTGTAATTAATGGGCTATAATTTATTATTTACGTTATATTTATTATTATTATTATCACTAGTGCAGTGAAATAATTTTGTAATTAATGAATATATTGTTGAGATTTTTGATGTGATTTTTGGGAATGGTGTGATGTGGAAGTAGTTGCAAAAGAACAACTCATAAAGGATTCCAAAAATGAACAATTTATGTAAAAATGAAAATATAAAACCTCTGGGTGAAAGTTACCAGAAGAAATAGGTGAATATAGCGTACACGGGATATATCGATCCAAGCTTTGGAATAGCTATTCTTTCGCTCTATTTTCGGATTTTTAGTTATTAAATGCAGGGGTTTTGAAGCGAAAATAACACTTTTTAAATATGTAGTTGTTACTAATACAATTTCAGCTATTACTAATTCAATGTATAAGGACACTCGGCTTAAATTTTTGAAATATATAGAATACAATAATAAGTTTTTCAAATACATTTTTCAAAGAATCCAGGATAAAAAATTTATTTATATTAGGTTTTGGAAAAAATAAATCAATTAGGCCGGTTATCGATAATGTCGATAAAATCGGAGAAATGATCGAAGTTGACCGGCATGTTAGCAGTCGTAACATCACCCAGGAGCTAAAAACTGTTTTAAACCATTTACACAAAGCTGGATTCAAAACAAAGCTAGATGTTTGTGTGCCACCCCAACTAACAGAAAAAATAATGCATCGAATTTCTATCTGCGAAGCCTTGGCCAAACGGAATGAGATAGGCCTATTTCTTAAATGGATGGTGACTGCAGATGAGAAATGGATCAGATACGATAACCCTGAGCGAAAACGATCGTGGTCAAAGAGCGGTGAAGCACCTTAAACGGTGGCCAAACCAGGACTAACGGCCATAAAGGTTCTGCTATGCATTTGGTGGGACTGGAAGGGGCTTATTTATTATGAGTTGCTTCCATATGGCTAAACTCTAAATTTTGATCTCTACTATCATCAAGGGGGCCGTTTGAAGATAACAATTGACCAGAAACGGCCAGAATTGGCCAAAAGGAGAGGACAACGCTAGACCACACATATCTGCAGTGACTCCCCAGAAACTTCGGGAGCTTGGTTGGGAAGTTTTAATACATCCGCCATACAGTCCGGACTTGGCACCAAACGATTATCATCTTTTTCTTGCAATGCAAAACTGATGATAAAAAAATTGTGCCTAGGAAGGATTGTGAAAATCGACTACTAGAGTTTGTTGCCAACAGAGAGCATGACTTCTATGAGAGAGGCATTATGAAGTTACCTTTAAAATTTGACCTGGCTCGAAATATAGATCCGCAGACAGTGGTAGTTGCGTAGGGTCTCTTATGGCCAACTCACTGGGTTTTAATCTAAGTTTTTACGCGGATATTTTTTCGTAATATTAGGTTGGAGAAAAAGAAATCCATTATTTTTATATGAACTATAAGACTTTATTTAACATGCATCGGAATGTCCGATTTGGGCCAAATATGCACCGTTTTGTTATACGATTTTTTGCCATTTTATAGGCATTTATCGACCATTTCTCCGATTTTATCGACATTTTCGACGACCGGCTTACCTTTGCGAGTTGCATCTTTAACGTCAAAAATTGCTGAACGGAATATACAAAACCACAGTTGCACATAATTGACAGTTACGGAACCATAAACACCATTCCGAATTTTAGCCGCTTGGCTTGGATTTTCGCCTTTGTCAAAGAAACACTGTAAAATGTATCGAATTTTCTCTTTATCCACTTCCATTTAAATGCACAAAACAAAAAACAGCAAAATATTTTTTTTTTTTTGCGAAATGTCATCCTTCCATCGAGAATAAATCTGAAACTGTTTGATCGATACTCCCATTAAGCCTTTGGACCTTAAATAAGGGAACCCCACATTCTCAAGAATGTCTCATTAAAATTTCAAGATCTCAACAAGTTTTAAAGATGTGGCCGATTTATTGTGTCAGCATCAAGCGACGTCAACTATTAATCCAATCGGTTCCGAAGTCAATAATCCTTGTTCATAACGGAGTCACATATGAACTCTTTCTGTCCGAAATAAAAATAACATCAGATCGAAGAAAAAGCGGATAAAAATTTATAATTTGTGTTTAATATTAAAACCAGTGAGCGGAGCAGTATAGTCCGATGGGCCGACCATACGATACCCTACACAACTTCCATGAAAATCTAACATTCTGTGCTTCTATATTCTGAGAATTTGCAATATTTCGCCATATTTGCACACTTTTGACTGACTAGAGGTCAGCAAATGTTACTAATAATCAGTGGGTTGTGTTGCGATGTTCGGCTTTCGAATCGAAAAGTACAAATAATTAAGTTTTCGGTCCACTTCATTCGAAAAATTATTATCTGATCATCACCTAATTTTAGGCGTTAACCTTGACCATAACTGGAACCACATGGAACATTTCAAAGCGATCAGCGCTATATTTCCCTCAAGTGTGGTAATAGGTTACTAAATAATATATGAATACGTAAGCACCTGTAAATATTTAAGTGTAACTCCCGCATACGAGTACCTATCACAATATAATTGGTATAAATTTAAAGGTCAACCACTCCTCTTGGATATACTGTCAACTTCTCGGGTATATGTCCTTCAGTGGTAAATATATACTCTATAGAGTACAAATTTTGTCATTTTTCACACAAAATTTAGGGTCCATTTGACCCTGTAAATATTGGCCGATCTTTATCAAAACAGGCATGCTTATTCTTTGACCCGATCCTCTTCTCCATGCAAAAATTCGCGGTGTTTGGGCCATATTTGCGGCCTCTGGAGCGACCAGAAAAACCGACAAAAATTAAGTATTTGGTCCATTTCATCCCCTAAATATTAACCGATCTTTTCCCAAAACAATAGGGGTCTTCATTGGCCAGAACCCATCATACATGCAAAATTTCGTGAAGATTGGTCCATAACTGTGGCCTGTATCGTGTTTACAAATTATAATGGACAGACGGACGGACACACATGTCTAGATCGACTCAGTTAGTCGAGATATGACGATCGGTATACTAATAGGAAAGGGTCTAGGACCAATATTTCGCGGCGTTACAAACTTGTGGGCCTGCACAAAGCTATAATACCCTGACAACATAGTTGTGTAGGGTATAAAAAGCAGCTTTTAGTAATAAAAGGTTACACCAAATCTTACTGACATTATCCAACTTAAATACTAAATATTCTAAAACTGAAAGAATATGTGCAAATTTGCGAGGCTTTAGCAATTACTTTGAATAATTTCAACGTAGTGATATGTAAGATATTAGAGTTTTATGCTGATCTAGAATATCAAACGAAATATATATATATATATATATATTCCTTACTTGGTGCTCCATATTTTTCAATATTTATTAAAAGTTAACATTCACGAATATACCTTCTTATAATTGGTATATAACCACATATTCAAAATATACATAAATATATACTACCAACATAAAACTCTTTGATATACATGGTTATCTGTAACAAAATCTCTGTAGCACATGTTCATGTTTATAAAAAAGCTTTTGCAGAACAACACATACAAAATGTGTGATGCTATTCACTGTCTGTGAAAAGCTTTCTTCGGCAAATAATGTATTCCGTATACATAAACAAATCACAAAACACACACTCAGCCAACAAATTGCTATATATATAGTATATAACAAGGATGCTCGTCGCATATTCCTGAAGAAGATATTTTAAACGAGCAACCCTCTCAAGGATGCTGTGAAGAGAACCAAAACACAGCCATGCTTACAAGGCACACTTACACACATTTCTATACGTACATAAGGAAACAAGTCTCTATCACAACTTTTATCATAGAAATGTTTTGCTGTTGTTCTTTAGTATGGTTGTTAACATGACAGGAACATCATCATGGATAACATTGATGGTCGGTTGGGTGGCGATCTGAAGGCTTAGAAAATAAGAACACCATAAAGTTGTACAAAATGGAAATATGTTTCATATTCTCAATTTGTTTCTGATATTCTGTCTATTGCCACTAAAATCTCATTGGTAAAACTCTTATCTTATAATTCAAGAGCAAAGAGAAGGAGCCTTGTCCTTATACTAAGTGTTTTTCATTTGATTTTGATGAGGATGTGCATGACGATGATGACGATGATGTGGTAACATATTTTTTTATTCCACATAAAATATAAAATGTATATATTTTTTGGGTTTCTTCATTTGATGGTGAAGAGGCTGCAAGCTAGGAGGATTTTTTTTTTTTTTTTTGAAAATCATGACAGAAACATGAATAAAATAATAACATAAAATGAACTTGCGTAGTGTGAGTTTTAAAATTTTCCAGATATTTTTCCGCCATCAAAGTCTCTATGTGTATGTATAAAATATAATACAAATTTTGTGATGTATTTAATTTACATATATTCAAATAAGTTCAGGGTTATGCTATCGAATACAAATGAAAATGGAATATAGAGACACGTGTGTGTAATATGCCCAAATATATATTAAATGTGTTCGTATCTATTTCGCATTGTAGTCCCAATCTATGTGAAAACAATAGTCAAATATTATCTGCATGAGGTTTTTTTATTATTATTGAATATGTATGTAAATAAAATTCAATTTGTAAGTAAATAGCTTTGTTAGAAATATGACGTCGCCGTCTTTATATGAAAACAATAGACGGAATTGGAATTTATGTTGGCAAAATGGTTTCTTATAAATTTAAGTAAAAAATAAATGCATTGATTTAACATTAAAAATTACAAAATGTATTTCAGCTGAGGAAAAAATTATAGAAATTCTAAAAAATATTTAAGAATTTTATGGAAAGTATATAAATTTATGTAAATTAAGAAATACAGTAGCGAGCTTTTATTTTAATAATTTTAAAATTATTTTTTCTTTTGTAAACCGAATTTGGAACGAACTGTGGTTAGTTTGAAATCTTATAATTTAAATAATAAAAATCAAAAGAAATGGGATATATCAGTTATATGATACGTCTGTCGAAACATAGATCAAAATTCAACATTTTCAGCTGGGAGGTATTTTACCCTCCATTTATCTGCCACTTCTTATGAAATATGGAATTAAGTCGTAAACATTTTGGTGGATTAGGGCCGACCATATTACACCCTACACAACTACCACTGAGCGCTGAGTTTCTACTAATTTATATTCCGAGCCTTGGTAATTGTTCGCTATATTTGCACTCTCTTCACCGATTAGATATTAACAGCTCCTCGAGGCATTATTTGACCCGCTAAATATTGTCATTCATTATGACGACAGCCACTCGAATTAGTAGGTTAGTAGATCGCCTTCCTCATGGAAAATTTGTATTGTTAGGCTAAAAAATAAAGTTTTCGGTATATTTCATCCACGAAATATCATCATCGAAAATTATAGGCGGTACATTTTTGTCCTCTAGTGTTAACTAACGCATCCGGGCACATAAATCGATATAATTGGTATCAATTTAAAGGTTAATATCCTTCAGGATTAAATATATACACCATAGAATACACATTTTTTAGTTTTTCATATAAAAGTCTTCAACAAACAGTCATGATTATTCCCTAGTCAGACCCCTTTTTCTGTGTAAAATTGCGTGGTGCTCGGGTAATAATTATGAAATAGGCAGAAAAACTAATAATAATAAAATTTTTGGTGCAATTTATCCCCTTAAAATCTATATGATCACTAGCAAAAACAATAGGGGTCTTATTCGGTGAGAAACCAATCTACATGCAAAATTTCGATTGGTCCATAACTGTGGCCGTGTTTACAAATTATAATGGACAGACCGACGGACGGATACACATGTCTAGATCGACTCGGTTAGTCGAGATATGACGATCGGTATACTAAAAGGTGGCCCTGGGACCAATATTTCGCGGCGTTACAAACTCTTGGGGCTGCACCAACCCATAATACCCTTACATCATATTTGTGTTGGGTATAAAAATGGAAATTCGATCAAGTCGAATTCGAATTTCCATTACTATTTACTGTCACTGGCTATGGAATCACCACACATACATTCATAACTGAATACCGTTTGGACAAACTACGGGATTTAGCCATGCTGCAGGGATTTCTATTCATCGGTTGCCTGGAGATGTCATCCACCAAAATATCCTTGGTATTGAGAATATTCAAATTGAATGCCTTGCACGATTTCGAGCCATACGCGTAACAGCGTACCGCCTCGGAGCTCCCATATTTACAATGAATCCTGATTTTCATACCACTTTTTTGTCAAAAATTGAATACAAGTTTTTCATGAAAATATACCAAAATGAGCCTTGGAAAGAAATTCTTACAAAACACAACACAATATTTTTCTTTTTTTTTAATTTTCAAATTTCAATTCCTACTAAGATGAAAAAATATCAACGACTATAATTTTGCCTGATTACAACACATACTAATATATTTGTTTATTTTTTTATGTTAATATAAAGAGACAAATTAAAATCTTTAAAAAATCTAATTAAAGCTATTATATGCCCACAAATTCATTAAAGCAAACAGGTTGCTGGTTCCGGTCAGTCTCTTCCAAGGCCACAACGTAGCAATGAAAACCTCTTAATCATGACCATTAACTAACCAAATACGAACAACAAATTAATTAAATAAATAAGTCTCTAAAGTAATATAAAAGAAAATACATAGCAAGCTAGGCTAACATCCCAATCATTTTCCCCACTCGAATCCAAAAAAGTAATTTGTCTTTCCTATTTTAGCAAGGAAATTCCCTAAGCTATCATTTAAAACATTTTCATTTAATATTAAGCATTTTGTTTTTGTTGTTGCTGCTACTGTTGTACGACAAAAGGTAGCAGGGATAAATTAAATTCTGGGTGGAGGTTGTTTGAAGCCAATAAAACACCATCTAGTGGAACTAACAAAACGCCTCCCAATGGTTATGGTACTTGACATGATTTCGCCCCCCACCAACTGCCTTTGTATCATATATTCTGTTTGTACGATACCTATTTGTGTGTTGGCCAACAGCCATTAAGAGTCCTTAATGAACAGGGGGTGGTGAATGGTAACGATGGTGGTTGTTTGTCATCATTAAGGACCACAATGAAAATCGTTTACGATGAGTGAGCCATTAATGTCACCCTATAACTAAATAAGGCGCTAATGCTGCTGCTACACGCATATTTCTTTTAACAGCATCTGTCTACCAAGGGGGAATCATTTTACAAATTTAAAACGAAATTTAATTTTGTAACACAAAATATTCGTTCGTAGGTAATTTACTAATTGGACGCCAATATCATTTTAAAAGGGATGACAAAAATGCCAATGCAACAATAGAAAACTGTTGATGTATTTGCCTTTTAAATTTTTAAACTCCGTTGTTATTTTAAAATAGCCTGGCTTTATATCAGGTTTATAGATCCAAAAGTATATGGTTCCCCAGTTCCAACAAAAAAACTTAGGATTTATATATCCTTATAAAAATCTCTATTTGTTTTGTGCGCCATAATTGCAATCTTTCCTCCTTCATATGGTTTAACATAATTTTTTTAAATTAAAACCCAGATTTTATAATTTTTCTTCTAATCTAAAATTCTCCAAAAAAATCGAATTCATGCTTCTCCCCGATAGCCTAGGTAATTTGTTTTTTCTTTCTGTCTAACAAACTGTTAAATTGTTGACAGATTTTGCAAATCTGCTATTTATCATAATCAAAATCCCCCCGCAAAAAAATATTGTCTCATATGGCTTGAACGAAATATATTGTGATGATACAGTTAATCCTCCTTCGAGTCATTCAATAAAATTTGACACGTATTGAATTCAATTCAATTTGCAGGGTGTTTTATTTTTTGCTTACATTGGCATTTTATGGCATTTATATGAAGGTAATATTTAGCCGAATAAATAGGGTGATTTAAAGGACAACTGCTACCACTGCCGAGCGTAATATGAATTATGGACAATAAAACAGAAACGCACACACAAATGTTATTGAATAGAAAAAGAACTGGCTGCGAAAGGAAAATGATGTGCTAACAAATAGACAAAAAATTGTCACTTGGGATTTTCTGTGGGTATTAGGTAATGTCAATGCTCTCTTTTTTCCAGGGGAGATAAACAAATGAAAAGAAAGCAATAAAAAGACAAATTGCAGTTACTTTGGTATGGTTGGCAAAATTCACAATGAAAAGGTGTTGATACCCCTCAAAATATTCGTCGAAGTTGTTACATATTTTCAATCAGCGTTTGTCCGTTTAGTTCTGTGACATTTTGAGAATCCGCATTTATGTTTCGCAATGGATATCAGAGTTCCTTGCTGATGTGTTTAGGGATTTACGACTACCAAAATCAATTTGTGACTTATCACGAAAAGAGTATAGCAATCATGGTGTCAAGAGACGTTTAGAAGGTCCTCACAGGTGTCCAAATATATAGAAAGTTTTATTTGGTTGCTTGTGCAGAGAAAAAAAATGTACTTCGTTTTGAATATAAGTAAAAATTCTTATGATCATGAGAAAGACACACTTTTTTCCAAATAATGTAAACATTTCATTTAAATCGCAACTATTTTCCTATTTCGCGATCTTTTTTTCTCTCTTTCTCTCTCTTTCTTGGTAAAAATAAATGTATTTCTCCCAAGAAAAAAGCCACCACCACAAACCACCATACATTGTTCAGATGTGTTTTGGTATCGCTCTCCGCCTCGCTCCTTACTTGATGGTTGTTGTTTTTGCAACCTTTTATTTGACTACTGTTTCTGTTGCTAATAATAGCCGATTTTCCACTTACTCGATTGTGACTAGTTTTGCATTCCATTGTTTCTTTATTTCAAACACTCGACCTCTGCTTTGGTTTAACAAAATTCGCATATGTTTTTTCCAAATTATTTTGATATAAATACTAAACACAATATATCAAACAAGCCAAACCGAATGTTTAACATTGTATATGATTTGTTCTAATAGTGATCATTTTTTAATTAATTTATTATTACAAAAATTGTGTCGATTTTTTAATAATTAATTTTAAAATATTTAATTTCAGTGTCCGCCAATTTATCACAATCCCATCAACATCATCAGTCAAATGATAAGGATGGCAAAAAGAAACACACCCGCCCAACATTTAGTGGTCAACAAATTTTTGCACTGGAAAAGACATTCGAACAAACCAAATATCTGGCAGGACCAGAAAGAGCTAAACTAGCATACGCCTTAGGAATGACTGAATCACAAGTTAAGGTGAGTTGAAAAAATAATTATTATTTTTAGAAAATTGGTTAGAAACGAAAAAGGGATATTTAAAAAAACAAATATAGTTGTGAGATTACAACAAAAAATGCTCTGAAAAAGACTGTTCTTTAATAATACCAAATGTAGAAGATTGAAAGATTATAATTTACTTCCCAGACGACAAATGACATCAAATTATCATTTCTGACATAGATATCTAATTATCACTTTCCCACATTGTATATATCGATCATCCAAAATTAATAAATTTTAATATAAGTCGTTTATTTTGAAATATTGTAAGTGGTATTAATTTTGGTTTGTGGCTTTGTGCCTTTAAACATTATAGGATATATAACGTAATATATTTTGTTAACTTTTCTAGAAAACCAAAATTTTTATCAGAACCTAAAATGGACTTTAACCACTTTTAAAATAAACAACTTATATGGGATATACATTATACCATGCTGTCTCAATATGATTTTGTATTCTCCATGTAAAGACTAGTATTTTATTCCACCCAATTTCCTTTCGCTTCAATTCGTTTCCCTATCCTGTAAACCTCGATCTGCCATTGCCATCCTTCCTAGTCATCATAAACATTAACTTCATTCGTGTCATTCGCCCATAATCAGGCACGTGCTTTTGTGGTATTAAATAAATCCCATGTTGGCGTTTGTTTTTATTCAACAACAATGGCTCAGAGGCTCAGGTGCGATGATGAGGATTTGTTCAAATAGCAGGGAGATTTGTTGCCGTTGTAATGATGATGCTCCCCAAGTGGTGTGTGTTTGTGTCTGTGTAAATGTAAATCACGATTTCAACAAGGATTTTGTGTGTTTGTGAATATAAATTAAATGTGAAGAAAAAAGCCACAAATACAGTGATCGGCCTATTTTTGTTATAATAAATGGTGTATTGTTAAAATATTTATCGATTTTTTTAATGACAGAACCTTTTATGAATTACCATAATGAATTCAAATGATGTAGTGCGATTTCCGCGAAATTCGAAAACAATGTGGCAATGTGAGCTCTCAAAAATCGGATCAAACTAACACCAATTTAATCATCCAAAACGTGAAATGTAGGGGTCATCTGCCGTACAACCGGGACCTGGCACCCAATGAATACTTTTTATTTCCACAAAATTAGAACAAATTGCGTGATCAAGAGATTTTCTTTACCAGAAAATGCTGTTCAAGCATTCAAATCCATATTTTGGAAGTTTGTCAAATGGAGTTGAAAAAAGCCTTTAAAAATCTGAATCATAATTTGAAAAAATTTAAAATTAAAACATTTTAAGCATAAATATTCACATTCTCATTATAATCATATTCAGTTGATGTTATAAAAATTGTGTCCACTTAATTCGAAAGTAAAATCTGACATTCTATGATTAACATTTTCCAATTACAACATACATCCATGTGTTACTATGTAGACAGAAAACAATGTGTTGAGATTTCCAGATTATAACAAATTTCATTTGAAATAAAATTTTATAGTTGGGGCCGAGTTCTTTACAGCCTAAGGGGTAGTATATTTGTTTGGCATTGCCGGCGATGGATGGAGTTGTTGCATCAAATTGAATCAAAATGTCAGTCGTTGCAGCTCATAGAAATGTTGCTTGTTTTTTGTCTGTCTGAATGTGGACTACAACGAATATAATGTGCTTAGAATATTTTATGGCATTCAGTAATGGAAGATGATAGCAATTTTTTGGTAATTTATCACAACATGTTTTATAAAGTGTATAGATATGTTAAAATGAGTGTTAAAATATTGAATACGATTATGAATCAGTTGTAGTTGTAGTAGTTTTATTTCTTCTCGTTTGGTTCAATGCAGGGCTGTCCACACTAATACATGCAAATGTTTCTTATTGTATTTGTTTCAAATACACAATTTTCAAATTTATGTCTCTCTCTTGTTAAACTGTGAGAAAAATTGTAAAAACTTGTATTTCAAATTTTAAGACAGAAGAACATTTTGTATTCAATGCAAATATGCTTGTTAATGATATATTTTCCTATATAAATATAGATTTGCTTCTTTTTCGCCAATCCCCATTGTATTGGTCACATATTTCGACTTTTTCTGAACTAATTTTTGCCAAAAATGTCCTAATTTTTTCGTTCAGTGTATGAAAACAAAAAGGAATGAATGACAAATTTGAAAATATTTTTCATTTTCAAATGTTTTTATTTTTATCATTGTGTGTGAGAGAGTTTTGACACACACCGACAGCCCATGGGACCTATTTTGGGCACACCTGGTTCAATGTTTTCTTCTTCATTATGTTTTGCCTCTTTTCTCCTTATTTACTTACATGTGTTAATATTCTGCTTTATCAGAAAAAATCATATACAATGTTAAACATTCCGTTGAGGTTGGTGTTCGTATCAACACTTTGATATATTGTATTTAGCATTTATATCGAAAGAAAATGGAAAATGCATATGCGAATTTTCTGACGCCAATGTGGAGGTAAGAGTGTCTGAAATAAAGAAACAATGGAATTTCAAACTAGTCACAATCGAGTGAGTGAAAAGTCGCCGGTTGATAGCGACAAAAACAGTATTCACATAAACGGTTGCAAAAGTAACATTCACAATCAGGGTAGGCGGAGAGCGATACCAAAACAATGTCCAACAATGAGTGGTGTTGTTGTTTTTTGTTTTCTATCGAGACATACATCTATTTTTGTCAGAAATTGACAGAGAAAGATAGATATAAGCAAATAGTGGTAAAGTAGACGAAAGTAGGAAAATAATTTTGATATTAACGAAAAGTTTACATATTTGAAAAAAATAATGGATTTCTTAAGAATAGGAATTTTTATTGTACATTTTATATTAATAAATGCTTTAATGTAGTTCACTTTTTAAAAAAGAAATATATCTTAATCTGTTTGTGAATAAGGAGGTAATGAGAGAGTGATTTGGATGATAGGGAAGCTTTGGAAAGCATATTAAAGCAGGTGACTTGTGATAGTGTTATGTTTGTGTTGTTTTGAAAATTTGATGGGCTAGAATAGTGGACGGGTTTAGGACCATAGACCTGAAACCGCTAGCTAAACTTCAAATGAAATTATGAAAAATTTCATTGAAATTTTTTCCTATGTATATATTTGTACACATAACTCATATACATTTCTAGCTATTTAAGCATGTAAATACCCCAACAAATAATAATAAAAACTTCACACAAAATTTAACAATTTAAATTTTTTCATGTCGTAAGATTCGTTTTTTCTTCTAAAGTTATTTTTCCAATATTTTATTTATGAGAACTCCAACTTCATTGTACTCGTTACGGGAAACCCCAAAGGTGCTAGGATGCCACCAATAAAAACAAGAAACCCACCAACTAACAAACAACAACATATGTTTGTACTCGTATGTCATTAAATGGCTATAAGTTTCTCATGGCGTTTAATGACCGACGGACCGACCCATCATATATTTCATTGATATCCCATTGCGCTTTTGCGTGGTTAGTTTGTGTGTGGCATTATTGGTGTGGCAATAAAAAGAAACTGTTTAAAAGAACATTTTTTTCTGAAATGGAAATAAGTCAGCATTCAGAAAAGTTCGACTGCTTTAAATTTTAGTGATGTATTGTTGATTGTACATTGACATGTTAATGTCATAAATTTGTCATACATAATATATTGTTTAAATTTTGGGTTTTGTTGTTATATTTTTATAGCTTACTTCGCAACGAATCAGGTTGTAAATTTATTCGGAAGGGCATACAAAATTTTATTTTAAATTTCGAATAAGCCTTTTATTGAGTTCTTAATCTTAAACATAATTTTTAACATTTTATTGTAAAGGGAATTTGAAGGCGTCTTATAAATAGAATAGGGTTTCTTCAAAGACGTTGCGTTTCTTCACAAATTTGTAGTTTCAAAATTGGTTTTTATACCTCATTTCAATTTTCAAGGGAAAATATAATTTTAAAAAAAATATCAATATCTGGGACTATACAAATATATAACCTCTTCGGCAACTTTATTTATCATTTTAGATATTGGATTAAAATAAATGACATAAATATTAAATTGATATACGACTGTGTTATTATGGCTACATAATTGACGGACTTAAAAGATGTGTTTATATATAAATTTAAATATTTTAATATATTTATTTATTTATTTTATGATATTTATTTAAATATTTAAATTGCCTTTAAATGTATTACGAAAATCTATGTTCGCATTGTCCTCCTTATTCCACAATTCACTTGATACTTTGTCTTACATACCATCCACTTGTAGTTCCTATTATTTCCCTGTCTCCGAACATAAAACAAGAACACAAGAAGTCCCCACCCCATTATTCTGGCATCATTAAGAAGAATTTTCATGGTCATTATTTTTGTGGCAACAGCTGTGACTTACTAATTTGCCTCCAATGGCTATGTCTGTGTTTTGTTCCTTCCACATTATTTTGTGTGGAAGAGGAGAACAAACATTCCAACGATGTAAGAATGATAATGTCCTGAAGATACTTTAGGACAACATGATGCGTTTACCAATGGTTAGCACCCTGTTAGGGCCAATGTAAATGTCCGGTCTTTATGTGTATGTAACCGTATGTTTTTTAATTGTCTTTAAATTATGCTTTTCTGTCGTTAGTTGTACGGACACCTTTCTTACAAAATATTAAATTATTAAATTTGCCATTTCGTTAGCAACATCTCAAAATATTCATTGGAGATCCCAAAAACATTTTATTATTAATGTTTATGTTCTGCGTTATTAGAACAACAATTCGGTTTGATATATTGTATTCAGCATTTATATCGAAATAATTTGGAAAATGCATATGCGAATTTTGTGACACCAATGCAGAAGTCGGTGCAAGTGTCTGAAACATTGGATTGCAAAACTAGTCACAATTGAGTGAATGGAATGTCGCGGTTCTTGTTGTTGTCCCTGTTTTGTTATGCTTCGGCATACCCAATCCAATCTCGGTATTTTAAAAATTCATCCGAAATGAAAATAGTTAGACTGATAGGGGTTTCAGAGAATAAAATAACACATATATATTTTCATAATCCCCTAAATATTAACCGTGATATTTTCAAAATTTCTTTCCACAAAATTTCACCTTAGAGATATAACATAAAAAATATTCTCCATAAAATTTCACTATAAGTATCCAAACAACAGAAATCACTATATCGAACATATATCGGTGAACAACATACCCTACACAACTATGTCGTCAGGGTATTATAGCTGTGTGCAGCCCCAGGAGTTTGTAACGCCGCGAAATATTGGTCCTAGACCCACTCTTAAGTATACCGATCGTCATATCTCGACTAGCTGAGTTGTTCTAGACATGTATGTCCGTCCGTCCCTCCGTCCATTATATTTTGTAAACACGATACAGACCACAGGTATGGACCAATTTTCACGAAATTTTGAAAGTAGCATGGGTTTGGTAAAGATCGGTTAATATTTAGGGGATGAAATGGACCAAATGCTTAATTTTTGCGGTTTTTCTGGTCGCTCCAGAGGCCGCAATTATAGCCCAAACATCTCGAATTTTTACACGGAGAAAGGGATTGGACCAAAAAATAAACATGCCTATTTTGATAAAGATCGGTCAATATTTAGCGGGTCAAATGGACCCTGACTTTTGTGTGAAATTAATTTCTATAGTGGCCATTTTAAGAGTTGTTTCTATCAAGGACTAATTTCTACCACAGGTCTTTACTTTGGCAGAAAGGTGTATTGAGAAAAAAGATTTCCATCAACTTCCATAGGGAATCTCCGATCAAAAGACATCGATAGCTCCATAAAATGTCAAGAAGATATCACTTGAAAATCGGATATATATTCAAAATGTTGTTCTTCGTAACTTCGTAACCCCTTGGTCATATAAAATCGGCGGGACTCATACTTATTATTCGTCATATTTATTTACTTTAAAATTAGCCAAACAAAATATAAAGCTTTAATATTCTGTAAAACTTAACTTGTCCCAAAACAATGTGCTTTACATGTATATAAGAATATGTGTTGGAAATTGTTGTTGTTAGTCCAACAAGAACATTTGTTTGGGTTTTGTTAGGCAAGGAGGCAACACATGTGTAACAAAAAACACAACAGCAAGGATTCACATAAAGCTAATTCCCCAAAAAAAAAAAAAATATGGAATGAGAAAATGGAAACAAAAAATTGTATCTGAAAAAAAAATTAGTCATGGTTTGTATAGACCCAAAAACGTCAGTTGGTGGCCCTGGACACAGATTGTGGTTTTTGGGTTGTTTTATTTTCTCTTAATTGAGGGTTAACCGGCGTTGATGATGTTTATGGAAACTCAAGGCATGTGTTTATGATTGTGTCCGTGTGTGTGTGTGAAAAATCAGAATCTGTGTCATATATTGATCCAAGTATAAATAAAATTTTTGAAAACTTAATGACTTTTTACACATATTGCCAAAAGGAACTAAAGGCCAAGGGAGAAAAATTTTAAAATATTATTTTCCCCTAAAATTCGTTGTGATAATATCCCTTTTTCCGCTAATTACTTCACTCACACACACTACTACAAAAACCCCAAAAAATATAAATATAATTAAATTAATTTTTGTGTCTGTTTTTCTTGTGTATATTTTTAGGTTTGGTTTCAAAATCGTCGCACCAAATGGCGTAAACGTCATGCTGCTGAAATGGCCACGGCCAAGCGTAAACAGGACGATATTGGTGGCGACAATGGTGACGATTGCAGCGAACCCATGGACAGTGATAATGAAAGTTTAGACATCGATGAAAATCCGGCTCAGAGGAAACGAAATCGCATGGAAGACAATTATCGCCATTAGTTGTGCCCTGTTAGCAGCCAAAGGGGATGGAATTAAAGCTATTAAAATATTTTAGTAATTAAAACACACATAAAATTTAAAACAAAAAATGAAACGAATTTAATTTGAAAATATTCTTATATATTAAAATAATGAAAAATTTCAACTATATACATTATATATTAATTTAAGTCCAATACAAATGATATTATAGAGACTATTTTCACCAATAAGTAATTATCTAAGTTTTAGTTTTATACATTTTGTTTTAAAGTTTAGTTTTATTTTATTATTTTCCAATAAACAGCAACATAAAATGTTAAATAAATATTATATAAAAAAATATGCAAATACTATTTTGTTTAAATACTTTAAAAGTCTTTAGAAGACATTTATTATGTTAAAAAAATTAAAAAACACTTTATATTTTATTGAAATAATTGTAAATAATTTTTTGTTTCTGCTAGAAAAAAAAATAATTAAGAAATATAAAAATTATAGCCACCAGGTATCTGGAACACATCATGTATTTTATTCATGGATTGAAACCAATATCTTTTTTGAAATAAATTTCAATTTTACGTTCCATTTAAAAAAAATATTTTTATAAATCAAAACTCCTTTTTAATTTTGAGGTTTAAATCTGAAAATCTTGAAATAGTATTCCAGATTGGGTTTCTCTAAATTTGTATATAAATAACAATTAACTATAATGATTAACAACAACAAAAAAAGGACTTTTACTATTCATATAAAAAACAAAAGATTAATAAATAAACATAGCAACTATTATAAAGTATTAGCTTAAAATTAAAAACATATGTAAATTATAAAACAAAAAATAATTATTTTGATTTGTTCATTCTCTCCCATGCAAAACATTCCATTTGATACTATAATAATGCTTATTTTTAACTACTTTTTGTTGCCTATATAAGAATTAAACGAATTTCTGTACTTATAAATGAATTAGATCATAAGTTCTTTTAATTTACAAAACTTTCATTTCATTGTCACATATTTGTAAATTTTAATAGTTTTAATAATTGATAATAGCTTATCATAAATTCCTATATAAGAGTAAATGCAAATAATTTAATATTAAAAACAATTGTCATTGTGTTAGATGACAGTGTCAACATACAAGTGAAAAAGATTCAAAATAAATCTATTCAAAAATTAAATAAACAAAATGTGTTTTGAGTTTTTTTAAGTTTTATGCCAGAGAGAAATGGATTCCATCCAAAAGTCAGACGGGATGGTTGTCAAAGCAACCTATAGTACTATGTACACCTATTTTAAGCAATCTTAAGAAATGTTCCTGTCGATCGGAGAGGAACATTCTGCAAAATGTGCAATATTTCATATCAATCGAACAGACCTAGAGTCATTTATATGAAATCTGACAAAATAATGTATTATAGATATATGTAAATCTAGACCGATTTGAGAAAAGATTTCTAGATTTCATATAATTTGGATAAATATTGGTTATTTAGAGCAAAAGTTGCAAGTAATCGAACGAAAATATATAGAAATGTTCAGGGACGCACACCGTATTAAAACTAAAGAAAATATATATTGAGATAAAATTCATTTGTTTTATAAAACAATAATATATATATGGGCAATATTGCCAATTTTTTAATATTCCATTTTCAAAAAATCAGCGTTTTTGTTTTTGTGGGACATCAATTATTTTTGGTACACATATAGAGAAAAATTTTCTGACTCCGAAACCGTTCGCGATCAAATTTTTGGTTGATGCGCGCAAAAGTTATCGAGGTTTTAATTTTGGGTATAAGAAAAAAATCTTAAAATTACGCCGTTTATTATATTGACCAAAAACGTTGATATATATCTTCCTCCGTAAAATAAGAATATGAATATATTATAATAATCACGATAAAGTTGCACATATTCGCGAAATATGAGAAAAATAAAAAAGATTTAGCAGATTACATCAATATTTTCCTTATATTAATGACATAGACACACCTAAAAATTAATTTAAAAATATCTACATAATCTAAACACCATGGTGAATCAAATGATATCAAAATCACACAAGTCCGTGTAGCGGTTTCTAAATCAAAGCGACAACAAAACAAGATATTGAGGAAAAATATATGTTTTTGGTTCGAAAAAAATAATGTCATTATATTTATTTTTTTAATTGTATACAAGAAATTTCAGAAAAAATGTTGGTGTTATTTTGCTATTTTACCCGAATTTCGCCGAAAAATTGACATATATAATAATAATCACTTTTTGTGTATAAGTATACGCCTTCCGGATTATATCAAGACCCTTCCGATAAATCTTAGAATTATATAAATAGGAATAAATCTTAAAACAAAATAATATTATGAAATATACAATTTAAATTGCGTGTAAATCGCGCATGGATGTGCCAGCACAAACTATTTTTGAGATAAATTGCGTACATCTCTCTTTCGGCTGAAGTTTTTAAAGTTCTCTTTTCGAAAAAGATCAAAATCCGTATGAGGTCATTTATTGAAGCGGAAATGATACACAGAAAACGCAAATAAATCCGCGATATTTTCAAAAACATTTTTTGCCAAATTTCGTGTTTTTGGAAGGCCAGTTCCCGCCGTTCTAGTAGATGGATTTTCACGAAGAAGATTTTATATCATCC
Source organism: Musca vetustissima (assembly GCF_032173495.1). NCBI lineage: Eukaryota > Metazoa > Arthropoda > Insecta > Diptera > Muscidae > Musca > Musca vetustissima. Next base: position 26,139 of record NW_026884759.1, on the reverse strand, counting down.
GAAACGTAAAAAACTTTATTGATCGCGGGTACCCATATCATTCAGTTGACAGATCTAAAAATTTGGACGGAAAAATAGGTTTTTTAGAAATTTGATCGCACAAAATTCGCACCTTCGGATGAGTATTACTCTGAAGCTGTGCATACTACATACACAAAATACATATCAAATTACGCAGATTCGCGACTACATTAATCTTATAATCGATTTTTAGAAATTCATGTTTGCGTATTAAAGCTAGAAGTAAAATAAAAAAACACTCAAAATCGAGCTTCAAAATGTCAGCATCATTTAAAGGTAGATGCAGTTAAAATTTTGAAAAATGATACATAAGGGGCGTAGTCCCCATTTTGTTGGCTTTTAGTTTTACTTTGACACGAAGACCGTGAAATTAGTGGCTTAGTCACAAATCGATAGAGAACATAAAAAAACTGGTTCGCCTCAACCTGTTTTTCACATTTTTTTACATTCAAGTAGACACAGCTTCCACCAAAATAAAGTTTGGAGGTCAATATCATGAACAGTTTGCAACGACAGATCAATTAACCCAAAACTATTCACTTTTTTTCATATACTTAAGTAGTTCCCGAGTTATAAAGGGGTGAACCTCCGCTTCAGCTATGTTAAAAAATTGGCAATATTGCCCATATAATAATTGATCTGTCGTTGCAAACTGTTCATGATATTGACCTCCAAACTTTATTTTGGTGGAAGCTGTGTCTACTTTAATGTAAAAAAGTGTGTAAAAACACGTTGAGGCGAACCAGTTTTTTATGTTCTCTATCGATTTGTGACTACGCCAGTCATTGCACGGTCTTCGTGTCAAAATAAAACTAGAAGCCAACAAAATGGGGACTACGCCCCTTATGTATCATTTTTCAAAATTTTCACTGCATCTACCTTTAAATGATGCTGACATTTTGAAGCTCGATTTTGAGTGTTTTTTTAATTTTACTTCTAGCTTTAATACGCAAACAGGAAGTTATAAAAATCGATTATAAGATTATTGTAGTCGCGAATCTGCGTAATTTGATATGTATTTTGTGTATGTAGTATGCACAGCTTCAGAGTAATACTCATCCGAAGGTGCGAATTTTGTGCGATCAAATTTCTAAAAAACCTATTTTTCCGTCCAAATTTTTAGATCTGTCAACTGAATGATATGGGTACCCGCGATCAATAAAGTTTTTTACGTTTCGGATGATATAAAATCTTCTTCGTGAAAATCCATCTACTAGAACGGCTGGAAACTGGCCTTCCAAAAACACGAAATTTGGCAAAAAATGTTTTTGAAAATAACGCGGATTTATTTGCGTTTTCTGTGTTTCATTTCCGCTTCAATAAATGACCTCATGCGGATTTTGATTTTTCTCGAAAAGAGAACTTTAAAAACTTCAGCCGAAAGAGAGATGTACGCAATTTATCTCAAAAATAGATTTTGCTGGCACATCCATGGTTCTTAATGGACCACATTGAAATCGGTATAGATCGATGTATTTTTTTAGGGTGCACACCGAAATCGGATGCGCGTTAATGGCATATGGTGTTTTCGGAAATTATTCGCGTTTTAAGATTTTTTGGGTACTTCGATGTAACGTGCGGCACATCTTAGCCGTCAAATGAAATTTCGCAAAATATATATGGATTGGAAGATAAACTTCAGTACTTCCTCAAAACCGCATGCGCATCAAATGATTTTGAGAATTACGCGATTTAGACGCAATTTATCTCAAAAATAGTGTGAGCTGGCACATCCATGGTTCTTAATGGACCACACTGAAATCGGTATAGATCGATATATTTTTTTAGGGTGCACACCGAAATCGGATGCGCGTTAATGACATATGGAGTTTTCGGAAATTATTCGCGTTTTACGATTTTTTGGGTACTTCAATGTAACGTGTGGCACATCTTAGCCGTCAAATGAAATTTCGCAAAATATATATGGATTGGAAGATAAACTTCAGTACTTCCTGGAAACCGCATGCGCATCAAATGATTTTGAGAATTACGCGATTTACACGCAATTTAAAATGTATATTTCATAATATTTTTTTTATTTTAAGATTTATTCCTATTTATAGAATTCTAAGATTTATCGGAAGGGTCTTGATATAATCCGCAAGGCGTATACTTATACACAAAAAGTGATTATTATTATATATGTCAATTTTTCGGCGAAATTCGGGTAAAATAGCAGAATAACCCCAACATTTTTTTCTGAAATTTCTTGTATACAATTAAAAAATAAATATGATGACATTATTTTTTCGAACCAAAAACAAATATTTTTCCTCAATATCTTGTTTTGTTGTCGCTGTGATTTAGAAACCGCTGCATGGACTTGTGTGATTTTGATATCATTTGATTCATCATGGTGTTTAGATTATGTAGATATTTTTAAATTAATTTTTAGGTGTGTGTATGTCATTAACATAATGAAAATATTGATGTAATCTGCTAAATCTTTTTTATTTTTCTCATATTTCGCGAATATGTGCAACTTTATCGTGATTATTATAATATATTCATATTCTTATTTTACGGGGGAAGATATATATCAACGTTTTTGGTCAATATAATAAACGGCGTAATTTTAAGATTTTTTTCTTATGCCCAAAATTAAAACCTCGATAACTTTTGCGCGCATCAACCAAAAATTTGATCGCGAACGGTTTCGGAGTCAGAACATTTTTCTCTATATGTATACCAAAAATCATTGATGTGCCACAAAAACAAAAAAGCGGATTTTTTGAAAATGGAATATTAAAAAATTGGCAATGTTGCCCATATATTCATTGAGATGAACACTGAATGTTACTGTAGAAGGGAATTTTAATTTAATAATGACCTGCACTCTATTATAATTGCCGGACACGTTAGACGAGCCGTCATATACTCTGCTGGATCTAAATCCTTTCCGGGAATATTCGTAGTTTCATCCGCTAAACCCAAAAAGCATTCAATAGCCCCTTTCCAACTTTTAAAAGGGTGCGACAGAGTTCATTTTGGTAATTGGTGGTTGCCCATTCCTCACCCTCATTTGTTTGAAAATAAGATGCGGACTTTACAATGTTCTCTAGGCAATGTGTGGGGTCCATGTATTTAAATATAGTTTTTTCTTAAGACCTTCGAAATGGCGGTTTCAAGCTGGTTCAGAGTTGAATTATTATGAACCAATTTGCATAAAAATTAGCACACTTTTTTCTGTCTCACTGACATTTGGCCAATATCTATTGGACTTCGGTCTTCGAACCAATCAAATGAATTGTGCCAAATTGTATTTCATTCGGACAATTAATGTGAGCCGTATTTTCCTATAAGAATGCATGGGCATACATATATCGACTCAGAAAGATATTTCAATATATATTTATACCCTACACAACTATATGGTAAGGGTGTTATAGTTTTGTTGCTCACAGTTTCAACACGAAATATTGGTCCCAGACCTACCAATCAATAGTTATGAACCGATCGTTACGAAATGTCTCATATAGGACGGCTTCTGGCCAAAGAAGACCACTATTGTGTTTGGCAAACAAATATGGCCCGAAAATCACGAAATTTTACACGGAGAAAGGGATCTGGTTGAGGAACAAGCACGCCTCTTTTAGCAATAATCGATCAATATTTCTTTAGTCAAATGGAATAGATTTTTGTGTGAAAAATGGAAAAATTTGTATTCTATGGCGTATATATTTACTTTTGATGGGCATGGACTCGAAATAGGGTTGACCCCAGGAGGGGTCAATTATATTGTTGTATGTACTCGGATGTGGGAGTTTTACTGAAAAAGTTACAGGTGTCTTCGTATTATCATATTCTGATGGTTAGGAGATTTTTCATGAGGTTCCGGTTATGGTCAAGGATCACGTCTCTAATGTTAGACGATGATCAGATGATATATTAGGTATGAAATGAATTGATAATTTTATTTTGTCTAATTTTTTAGTCGCCCTAGTCCCCTCAATTGTAATCCGAACATTAGAAATTTTCCATGGGAAAGCCAAACCTATTTGACTGTCAATATTTAGCGGGTCAGATGTGTGTAAAATAACAAAGTTTCAATCTAAATTTTTACTCCCAGGAAACATAATACGTAAAAAACCTGGAGCTATTGATCTGCAATCGGTCAAGAGAGTTCAAATATCGCGAAATATTACCCAGGCTCGGAATACAGATTCACAGAAACTTGATAGTTATGTGGGGTATTAAATGGTAGGCCCAGTCCGAATATACTCTCCGCTCAAAGATTTCAGAAAAAATCCGTTTCAGAAACTTTGGAGTTGATTTACACATGTCCGTTCGTTGCCCGTCTGTCTGGCTGGTGTGCACGAGAGTTATCGAAGTTATCTTAATGTTTCTTCCAAACTTAATTAAAGTTCGAATATGGGAAATATCGGTCCATTATTTCTGGTACTTCCCCCACAAAATGGTCGAAATTGTGGTAAAAAATAATTTTATAATAACATGCAAACGGACTATCCGATTTTAACGAAACAAGTAGGATGATGGGACCCATTTGTCCACTCCTTCTGGTACCTCCCCCACAAAGAGTCAACATTTTTAATATTTATAAATCCAATATCAGACTAATGAAATGTTCGATTTGAACAAAACTTTGCACAACCTATTGTCTTTACCAAGCCTAGATCATGTTTGAAGATGGGTCCCATAGGTCCACACCTTCTGGTACCTCACCCACAAAGGGTCAACATATTAAATATTTAATAATAAAACCTGTGTATACCTCCGAAGGCCTACTCCGCAAACTATAGCGTGAGGGTATATATCTATCGGCAACACCGACTGACACTTTTTTACTTGTTATAAACGAGTTTAACATCTGTGGGATGGTACCAGAAAAGGAACTTCTACAGCTTCTCAATTAGTGTATGAATGAGATATTCATCTGCATCAAATGCAAATTTCAATTAATTAACTCAACATTGTTTTCTTTCAAATACTTGCACAAAAATTTAAATTTCTTGCATTCTTAATCGAATTTTTCGCAAATTCTTTAAGAAAAATGTACGCAAAATTCTGAAAGAAACTATGAATGAAAATCTTAAATGAAAAGAACAGCAGTGTATCATTTAATCCATGTTTGAACGGAGGTTTTGCAAAACGGAATTCTAAAGTCAGGTAGCCAAACAAACATACCAGCAATGGCTTATTGGCATTTGAGGAGGTAAATCGTTTAAACCAGAAAATGATTGCTTATTATTGTTTTTTTGTGTAGTGTTCATTTTCCTAACCACCCCGACAAAAAGTATTTCATCGCAACAAGATCGACGGACAAACATAGTAAACCTTATTCCATTATTCTGGTTGAATGGATTTACAACCTACAAAGTCTATAAACAGATTTTCTTCATAACTACCTGACTTCAAAACTCCGTTCAGCACAACCCCTGGCTAATCTACGATTAAACGATATATTGCTGTTCTTTTCATTTGAGAATTTCATTCATAATTTTTATTGTAATTTTTGCATATATTTTTTGAAATATATGTGTAATTTGCGAAATTTGTATTATCCGATTCGACAATAAGTTAAAAACAACTGATAGGCAAATTTTTCTTAGAGATTGAAATCCTCTAAATGTCGAAAATTGAGGGAATCAGATAATGCTTAGGAGCAGATTTTGTATCCAATGAAAACCCACAATGTGAAAATACAGCAAATTAATTTGGAAGACGTGGATAAAATTCTATAAATACTAAATATTAGTTGAATAGTTATATGGGGACATTATTCAATACTGTACCTACACTGACAATTTCCTGCAATGACGCACTTCGGGCCTGGAATCCTAATTTTTGGGACTATAAACTTTAAACCAATAATATGTTATGATGGTAGAAATCTTACAACATGATGATGATAATATGGGAAGATATTGAACGGCATTTACATTAGAACGCTTTGCCGGTACAATGTAAACGTACTATTAGAATCGCATTCAACAAAATTAGCTACAATTTAGTAGTTAGTATTCGCATTAGAAAAAATTCTTCTACCAAAAATTAACAATATCGACTAAAGATTCTGGGTATGCATTTGTATAAATTACATATTCCATTTATATTATTCCACATTTTGGAGATTTTGAGCACGTTTTTCGACTAAATTTCAAATTTAGTTATGTCGGTATTATATAATCCAACGATTAATTTTAATATTAATTCATTGCTTAATGTCTAATTAGGCAAGGTTATGGTAAAAATGACCACCATATTTTTTTTCGATTTACAAATGCAATAACTCTTGAAGAAACTGTCGATTTTATTCAAGCCCAATCGTAATATTTATTTCAAACTTAAATCAAGTTCAAAGATGGGGAATATAGGTCTACTCCTTCAGTTACCTCCCCACAATATGTTTTGGGTTTGAACTTAAGTCCTCAGAGCAACACAAATGTTGCCAGCCCACTTATCGTTCTGAGCCATTAATACACTTCCTAAACGGAAGTGTAGCAATTGTAGGTGTTTGGATTAATTATCCATCGCTACAACAAAAATTTGCTTTGAAAAGGACTGTTTCTAGAATGAAGACAAATGTGGAACCTTGACAAATTGGAATTTAATTCACATATGCAAGTTTGTATCAGGGCGGAATAAATACAAGTTATCAACATATGACCTTTGTAAAGCCACATAGCCCAATATGCCTTATGAGCCGCTTAACAAAAGGCGAATCGCGTCGCATAATGGTGGGTAGGCTTTCCTTTTCATTGCAAAACTTACATGTTAAGCTCGACTTGAAAGTGTATAAATAACTCACTTAAAATTTGGCTAAAAATTGTACAATCATGCGAAACTACTACCCTGTATAATGGTGGAAGATGGGACTTATCGGTCCACTCCTTCCAGTACCTCCCCCGCGAAGGGTCAAAATTTTGTAAATCTCATTTAAAGATAACGGATTATCCAAATTGATCCAAACTTTGGAAATGGTAATACTTTTATAAAACCTTGATGAAGTCCGAAAATGGTATTCATCGGTCCATGCCTTCATGTGTGTTCGAAAAATGGAATACCATAAAATTTATACTAAATAATGATTGATAATCTCTGGTAAATCTGCCACAAATCGTCACAATTATGAAAAATTATAGATTCAATAAAAAATACTTCAACTCGACACTAGACAGTTATTCCGTTGACCTCCGCAACAAAATGCTGTATTTTGAATTTTTTACTTTTTCAATCACCCACTCTTCTACCTTTCGCCAAATAATAGCATCTCTAGACCACATTGCGCCTTTTCTACAGTCGGAATTCCAAAATAGTATGGAGGATATATTAATTTTGTCATTTCGTTTGTAACTCGTTTCGAAATATTCATTTCCGACCCTATAAAGTATATATATATTCTTGATTAGTGTAAAATTTTAATATTTAGCGTAAAAAATGCATTCTGATTGAAAAAATTTACTTTCGAATAGATCGAAATAATGATAACTAAAAATGTTAGGTAATTCCTATACGATGTAATCAACATTGGCCTCATGTAACGGTGCCTTCTAAATTGCAGTATTTTGGGGATGTTCCACCCTATCATGCGACGTCAATGTTTGTCCACTTTTTGGTGTTTTTTCGGAAATTAAATAAAAAAGTGTCAGTCAGCGTTGCCGACAGATATATATACATAGAAGAGAGGGCTTATGGGTACCAAAAGAGAGGGCAGATTGGTCCCAAATTTGGACCTGATCTAGACTTTATAATAAATTGCGCAAAGTTCGGTTCAAAGTGGACATTCCATTCGCCTGATATTGGATTTATAAATATTGATAATGGGATATAGACTTGGTAAGTATAATAGGTTGTGCAATGTTTGGTTCAAATAGGATAGTCCGTTCGCAAGATATCATAAAATTATTTTTTTGCACAATTTTGACCATTTTGTGTGGGAGGCACCAGAAGGAGTGGACCGATATCACCATCATCAAACTAAGTTTGGAAGATATGGTAAGAAGTGCAAAGCTTGGATGAAAACGGATTTGGTCCATGGAAACTTGGGTCTAGAACAAATATTTCGATGAGGCGCATTTTCACCATATTAAAGTGTATTAAAAATTACTGAAATTTGTATTTGGTGTACATTATGGTCTACATAATCGGTTTGTAGAAATGTCGGTATAGGTTAAATTTTTCGTATGTTCCCTATGTTTTCATTTCAAGTACCTGTCAGTATACCTATGTTGGAGGATATCCAAAATTCGTCCCGACCGAACTTAATTTATTGAAATAGTTAGCTGATTTGTTCCGTGTGTTGGGCGAATTGTGGAATTCTAAGACGATTTAGTCATCTGTTGTAATTATTCCACTTTATCAAAATTATTTTCCTACTTTTATTTAGTTTACCACTATTTGCGCTCATATTTTCCTTGCTCTCTCACTCTCTCCCTTTTTGACAAAAACGAATGGTATACCAAGAAATATAAACACAAACACCCTCCATTCTTCAGCAGTGTTTCGTTTTGGTATCGTCCTCCACGTCTCCTCTCACTTGGTGGGCCGTCTCTCCACTCAGTCGATAGTGGTTAGTTTTGTTTTCCATTATCTCTTTACTGGCATCTGCATTGTGTTATAATTCGCATATGTATTCATACCCTACACAACTATGTTGTCAGGGTATTATAGCTTTGTGCAGCCCCAAAAGTTTGTAACGCCGCGAAATATTGGTCCTAGACCCACCTTTAAGTATACCGATCGTCATATCTCGACTAGCTGAGTCGATCTAGACATGTGTGTCCGTCCGTCCGTCTGTCCATTATAATTTGTAAACACGCTACAGGCCACAGTTATGGACCAATCTTCACGAAATTTTGCATGCAAAATGGGTTCTGGCCAATGAAGACCCCTATTGTTTTTGGTCGGTTAATATTTAGGGGATGAAATGGACCAAAAACTTTATTTTTGTCTGATTTTCTGGTCGCTCCAGAGGCCGCAATTATGGCCCAAACACAGGGTCGGGCCAAAGAATAAGCATGCCTGTTTTGATAAAGATCGGTCAATATATAGCGGGTCAAATGGACCCTGACTTTTGTGTGAAAAATTACAAAATTTGTATTCTATAGCGTATATACTTGTCCCTGAAGGACCTAGACCCAAAAAGTTGATAGTATATTCAAGAGGAGTGGTTGACCTTTAAATTGATACCAATTATATGGTTGTATGTACTCAGGTGTAAAAGTTACACTTAAATATTTACAGGTGCTTACGTATTCAGACATTATTTAATAATCCAAAACCCCAATAGAGGGCCGAAATATAGCGCTGATCGCTTTGAAAATTTCCATGAGATTTCAGTTATGGTCAAGGACAACGCCTATAATTTTCGGTGACGATCAGATAAAAATTTTGGGATGAAGTAGACCAAAAACTTAATTTTTTGTCCTTTTTTTTTTGAGTCGATCTATAGGCCACAATTGAAGGTCAACATCACAACATAACCCACGGTAAAGAGAATATGGACACAGCCCTCGTCTACTGAATATTAGTAATATTTTTTGACCTTTAGTCGGGTTTCAAGAGGGTGCAAATAGTGCAAAGTTAGATTTTCGTAGAAGTTGTGTAGGGTATTATATGGTCGGCCCCGTCCGACTATACTGCTCTGCTCACTGGTTTCCAAATTATTTCGATATAAATGTCAAATACAATATATCAAACAAGTGTTGATTTGAGCAATAAGGCAGTCCTAAAATGCAGAAATCAGGACATTGGCAACACTTTCTGAGCACTATTCATATAATATACGAATATTTTTATTCTGTGTATGATTTCGTGACAACAGTACAAACAATTGTAAGCGCTATATTGTAATAATATAAAATTGAATCATATATTGAATATAATTTTGAATCCAGATCTCTGAATTTATTTACATTTATGTTCGCTTTTTGGCGTTTTTTTTTTTTAAAGACGTCTAATAAAAAAATAAACAGCTCGTGTGTAAAAAAGTTAATTTGAGCAAAGTTTGCAGGGAATATTTTAATTGTATGTTATATATATCAAATAAAATTTTAAACGGATGCAATGGGATGCATAACTTTATTTCCTTCATAAAAATTGTATGTATGTATCATACAATGTACAGTAGCACATTAGTACATTTGGAAGTAAAGCAAACAAGCTCATCAAATAAATCACAAACCAATAAAAGTTTACAAAAGCTACCAATAACACAAAAAATTATTTTCTTACATTCAACTATCAGGCAGAATATGATGATACATCTCTTGATGTCCAGCTAACTTTATTCCTATATACTTCTGGGTGTTTGAACCTCATTGATGGTAATTACTCTTTCCGTTGATACCTACACCATAACCAAAGGCGGGTTGATGGTTCATTGTTAAGCTTACAGGTCTTTCCTAAATTTAAAGAATGATTAATGTACCTACCTCTACACGTCATTCGATGCTGCTAACAATGGTCAGCAAGTTATAAATTTACACCTTTTCCAAAGTAATATCATTAGGCGATATAATTGAATTATATATTTTTTGGGGTGACCACACCAAATCAATTGTGAGTGTATGTGTGTTTCTTAGGATTTAATAACAATTCATAGATGTACACAATGTGTTTATGTTTTGAACCTGAAGTAGACTGGTGTTCAGTGTGGAATGGTCACACGAACACACCGTGCATCATTTCAATGAATTGAAAATACAAATCCATCTTCGTCAAAAATAATAAGCTATGAAATGAAATCGCCACTAATTCGTCTATTGAATTTTGTTAAGTTATAGCTTCTTTATTTCTTTTAGGGATTTTCACAGATTTGATGCCTTTTGTGTAAAAGTGACACTTCGTCAATCAATCACACATTAATTTATGATTCTCACTTGTCGTTGTTGGTGTTTTGTGGACGTGAATGTGTCTTTTGTAATGTGAAACTATTCACTTGGTCTTCGTCCATGTTGCAGTTAAAATGCAGTAGCTCTTGATGGTTTTTGTGTGAAGTCAATTTCTATAACTTTTCAATTATAATCAGACTTCCGGTGTTAAGAAGTGATAGCCTATCGTACTGATACATTGTGGGATTTCTTGTATTCAATATTTGGATAATACGAACATGTTAGCTTGCCTTTGAATGTACTTATTATTTATATTGATAAAGGTTTGATATTTAATAATTTGAAAGAATTATTTTTTAAACCATACATAACTATTTTGTAAGGATATTATTGATTTTTGTGGCCCCAGAAGTTTTTAACGCCGCGAAATATTTGTCCTAGACCCAACTTTCAGTATACGCGTCACCATATCTTGACTACCTGAGTTGGTGTAGACATGCGTGTCCGTCCATTATAATTTGTAAACACAGAACACAGTTATGGACCGAGTACGTTCGGTTGGGGCTAACGAAGATCCCTTTTTAGTAACGATCGGTTAATATTTAGGGTGTAAAATGGATCAAAAATTTAATTTTTGTATGTTTTTCTGGTCACACTAGGGCCACAAAAAACGTTATCATCACATAGTTTTACACGAAAAAGGGATCTAACCAAGAATTAATATTTATTGTTGCATGTGCTCGGATGTAGAAGTCATTCGGAATTATTTATAGTGATCTACCTATTCCGATACATTTTTCGCCGGTTGCTATGAAATCGTAGTTTTCGGTAGTAATCTGATGATATATTGGGGATGAAATGGAGAATGCTATTTATTTAGTATTTAGCGGTTCAAATTAACCAAAACTTTGTGTGTAAAATAATGATGTTCCGCTCATTGGTTTTAATTTTGCGTTCTTCTACTTTTTATACCCTCAGCCTTATGGATAATATATACACTTTTATAGCGTGAAAATATGCCTCATCGAAATACTGGTTTTAGACCATGTTTCTTTGAACTAAATCTGATTTAGAAAATTTAGAGTCGATTAACAAATATCCTTCCGTATAACTATGTATGGTTTAAAATACAAAGGATTAGCCAAAAGTTATTAAAATGGTCAAAAACTCATTAAAGTATCAAATTACAGTAAACAAATCGTCTGTCCGTCCGTGTATGTGTGAACACGTGCGCTTTTGTTTACAAATAGTGTGTGTGTGTGTGTGTGTGATCCTCCGTTCTGAGTATGGCAATTTATGTATGTGCGTTTGTGTGTGTGATCCTCCGTTCTGAGTATGGCAAAGTATGTGTTTGTGTGTGTGTGTCTCCGTTCGCAAACTGTGTTGATCGACGTGTGTGGGCGCGCTCTTGACCTTGAGTATGGCAATGTGTGTGCGTGTGTGTGTGTCCGTTCGGTTTAAGAATATTAGGGATGGCAAACTATGTGGGCATGCGCGGAGCTTACCGAAATGTTTACAAGGGGAAGGGGGAACAGATATGTGGAACAAAATATAGGGAATAACAACAGCATGGTTAGCGATAGAAATGGTCAGGGGCATGAAGAGACAGACGCAGTTATGTTTATTTGTTGAGTGTTGGGCATGCGTGGAAAGGGTGGCAAATATGTGGCAAGGGGAAAGGGGGGACAAATATGGGAACCAAACTATAAACAGCATAATGAATTTCGCAATCTTATGCAACTATGATTAGGAGTGAAAAGGGAAGAGGCAGGAACAAATATGTGTTTACGAAATGTTTGGATCCAAGAGGAAACGGGGGGAGAGGAATATGTACGGCTTTGAGTTTGATGTTTATTTCTGATTATATTAATACCAATGTGTTTATGTTAAATCGAGCATCGTTGAGTGTTGGGCATGCGTGGAAAGGGAGGCAAATATGTGGCAAGGGGAAAGGGGGAACAGATATGTGGAACAAAATATAGGGAATAAAAACAACAACAGCATGGTTAGCGATATAAATGGTCAGCGGCATGAAGAGACAGACGCAGTTATGTTTATTTCTGATCATATCAATACCAATGTGTTTATGTTAAATCGAGCATTGTTGAGTGTTGGAATGCGCGGAGCTTACCGAAATGTTTACAAGGGAAGGGGGACAAATATGGGAAACAAACTATAGGGACTATTGAGAATATCAACAAACAACAACATACATGCATCAATTGTATCGGTAAAAATGGTCAGCGGTATTAGGAGACAGGCGCATGGATTTGTATGATTTTAAAGACTGATGGGCGCCAAAAATAAAGAGGCGAACACTTGTTGATAAGAACCATTGGACAGAAATATGATAAACAGCATAATGAATTTCGCAATCTTATGCAACTATGATTAGGAGTATAAAGGGGAAAGACAGGAACAAATATGTGTTTACGAAATGTTTGGATACAAGAGGAAAAGGCGGAGGGGGGCATTTTTTTTTTGCATTCTGGGATACTTTTAATAAACGAACGTAATAATACATGATATTGTCAATACGAGGTATAATTATAATATAAAAGGAATCTATATTCCACTTTCAGTTGAGAGTTCATATCGTAAACTATTCATATCACAACCAGTTGAGTAAAAGTGATTTTTTACAGTGTATAAGTGATTTTCAATACTTTCTGCAAAACCAAAAAGAGACTCAGAGTGAAAAGTGAACGAAAGTTATAAAGTTATAAAAATAGACTAAAAGTGAGAAAAACATTGAAACGTATTTACAATGGAAAGCTTCCAATGCAATTTCTGCTCAAAAGCGTTGAGTTCTAAAGCTGCACTTAAAAAGCATTTGATGTTACATAAAGTTTGTGAAATATGTAAGAAAATGTTGGCAAACAAGTGGGCTTTAAAATTACATTATGAAGTGTATCACCCAAATTTTTATCAACTGCAAAATGAAGCTGTGAATCAACTACCTTCAGGAACATGGCAGAGACACCAACAGATACAACAATCAAACCAACAACAAAATAAAATTGAAGGCATGAAACAAGGAACGACTTCTGGTGTAAATAGCGATATGATGCTAGTAAGGAGTGGATTCAATAATAGAATCCAAACCTTTCAATATAAAATAACAGAAGATACAATAGAAGTTGATTTAATATTTCAGGGGGCAAAAGCATCCCTTATTAATCAACTTCAAGAAGCACTAAATCGTCATTACAGAATCAAATTTAATTTAGAGTTGGGTGGAGAATATGTTAAACCTTGTAACGAGAACATAATAATTAAAAAAATATACCACAACTCAAAAATGATGGAACTTGAAAGAGCTGATAACATTGACAATATATTAAATGATCATTTTGATTACATAAAAACGAAGATGTCCGAGTTCCAAGAACGGGATTCCGGTTGGGCCCTGTTAAAGGTTTTCAGTTTGAAAATCAACATTAACAAGCATTCACCCATAAGAGGTTCCCAATATATACCCACACCTAAAGAACTAAAAAATAAAAGAGCCTGTATCAATATTTATAATGGAGACATTTACTGTTTCAAATGGTGTTTGATAGCGGCATTGGAAACTTCACAACCATTAAATCCATCAAAATGTTCTTCATACGCCATAGATAATATTAATTCATCTATTATTACGTTGCAAAATGGTTTAACACTAAACTTTGAAGGAATAGAATTTCCGATGGAACTAAAGTATATAAAATTGTTTGAAGAAAAAAATCCCAACATTAGTGTAAACGTTTTTGGTTATGAGTATTCTTCAAAATCAGTCGTTGGACCTTATTATATTACGAAACAAGAAAAGGACAAACATGTTAACTTGCTGCTATTAGAAAACGATGGAAAATCTCACTACATTCTAATCAAATCTTTATCTAGGTGAGTTTTACATTTAAATAAACAATTTTTAAATATTATACTAATTATTTTTTTATTTTAGGTTGGTAAATAATCAGTTAACGAATTGCAGAAGGCGTTTACACATTTGCAATCAGTGTTTATATTACACCAGCAAATATGATTTTATGGAGCGTCATCGGGATTTGTGTAGTAAAGTTATTGCAAAAATGCCCGAAGAAGGTAAATCAACGTTGTCATTTAAGAACTTTCATAAACAAATGAATGTTCCATTTGTTATATATGCTGATTTTGAGTGTGTTTTAAAAAAGGTAGACAATTTAGATATGGTTATTAATAAGCATTTACCTTGTGCCTTTAGTTTTAATGTAAAATGTAATTTTGATAGTAACTTAGATGAATTATTTATATATACAGGTAGGGATGCAGCAGAAAAATTTGTTGAAATGTTAAATTCTAAGTGTAGGGAAATTTTTAATACGTATTTGAGTGTTAAAAAACCAATGACGCCATTAACGCCATCTCAAATTTTAGAATTTGAAAATGCAAAAATTTGTCATATTTGCGACAAAGAATTGGGTAGTGATAAGGTTCATGATCATTGTCATATAACGGGTCGGTATAGGGGAGCTGCACACAAAGAGTGCAATATAAATTATACAGTTCCAACATTCATTCCAATTTTATTCCACAATTTTTCTGGATACGATTGCCATCTTTTTATAAAAGAACTAATTAAATACATCCCTAGTAAGAAAACTAATATAATTCCACAAAATAAAGAATTATATATTTCAGTATCACATGTTGTTGATATGGGTAATGGTAGGGAACTTGAATACAGGTTTTTAGATTCTTTCAGATTCATGGCGGCAAGTTTAGAAACCTTAGCCAACAATTTGGAAGATGCGGATTTGAAATCAGTTAGAGCACATTTCCCCATTGATAATCAATTCAATTTAATGAGGCGGAAAGGAATATTTTGCTATGAATATTTAGACAGTTTTGATAAACTAAATGATACAATTCTTCCACCCATTGAAAAATTTTATAGTAATTTATATAATACCAGTTGTAGTATAGATGATTATGAGCATGCAAAACGTGTGTGGGAGACATTTAATTGTCAGTCATTAAAAGACTATATGGAGCTATATTTGAAGACAGATGTGCTCCTATTAACAGATGTATTTGAAAATTTTAGAAAATCTTGTAAAAGGGTTCATAAACTTGATCCATGTCAGTACTATACTGCACCAGGATTGTCTTTTGATGCGATGCTGCGTTTTACAAAAATAACACTTGATCTTCTAAGAGATTTGAACATGTTCAATGTTATTAAAAAAGGTATCAGGGGAGGATTAGTTCAATGTACCAAAAGATTAGCTAAAGCAAATAACAAGTATATGAAGGACTATGATAAAAATTCACCATCACACTATTTATTATATTTAGATGCCAATAATTTGTATGGTTGGGCAATGAAACAGTATCTTCCAGAAGGAGATTTTAAATGGTTGCAACCTGAAGAGGCAATAACAGATGTTGAAGAAATTCTTAAATTCATGCATAATTCTACCATTGGATACATATACGTAGTAGACCTTGAGTATCCGGAAGAATTGCATGATCTACACAATGATTTACCCTTTTGTGCAGAAAATAAAAAGGTTGGGGATTCAAAATATGAGAAGCTTATTGCTGATTTTAGCCCAAAGAAAAACTATGCAATACATTACATGGTTTTAAAACAGTGTTTGGAAAATGGGCTAAAATTGGCAAAAGTTCATTTTGTAATTTCATTTCGACAATCGCCATGGTTAGCACCATATATAGATAAAAATACATCTGAACGACAAAAGGCATCTAATTCATTTCTTAAAGATTTATATAAACTGTATAATAATTCTGTTTTTGGGAAAACCATGGAAAATGTCGATAAACGGAAGAACATTAAATTAATCATTGGGATTATAGAGATAGACGTAGAATAGGTGCTCAAAAACTGATATCAAAACCAAATTTTCATAGTGCAACTCAATTTGATGATGAATTATGGGCAATTCAAATGAATAAAACAAACGTCACATATAATAAACCTATTTATTTAGGTTTTTGTATTTTAGAACTTTCAAAATATAGAATGTATGATTTCTTTTACGGATACATTAAAAAAAAATATGGCAATCGTGCTACTCTTTGCTATACAGATACAGATTCATTTATTTTAGATATAGAAACGGACGATGTGTACGAAGATATAAAATCTGATATTGATTTACAATTTGATACGTCCGATTATCCAGAAGATAACATATATAAAATTCCGAGAAAAAATAAGAAAATAATTGGAATGATGAAGGATGAGAACTGTGGGAAAATTATGACTATGTTTATTGGATTAGGACCCAAAATGTATTCCTTCCAGGTAGAAGATGGCGAAGAAATTAAGAAAGCAAAGGGCGTTAAAAAGTGTGTTATTTCAAAATACTCTATAAATGACTATAAAGAATGTTTACTAAATGAAAAAATAAGTAGGGATGTTATGATTAATTTTAGATCTAAGATGCATCAAGTATATACAAATAAAATGTCTAAGATAGTTTTAAGTTGTAAAGACACTAAAAGAAAAATCAAAGCTGATAAAATACATACTTATGCGTGGGGGCATAAGAATATTGAAAATGAATATTTGAATAGTATAAACTTTGATTTTTCTATACCATTGGATATGGAATTAGATTTATCTAGTAGTAGTATTAATGATGATGAGCTAGATAGGTACTTAAATATTGATGAAGACTATTTGAATAATATAAACTTTAACTTTTCCATTCCAATGGATTTAGATTTTCCATCTATAGACAACGATGAATTGAATGTTTATTTGAATTAAGTTTCCATTGTAAATAAACAATATATATAATGTAAATAAAAAATAAACCAATGTAAATTATTTCATTGTAAAAATGTGTTTTATTTCATTTAAATAAATTCAATGTTTAATATAATATGTAAGTATAAATATCTTATACTACTTTTCGAACAATTCCAGTCAAAGGTATGTATTCCACCAGACGATCATGGATTATTAGACAATATGCTGAGGTGTTTTGAGGTATTGGTGTGTTGGTTTCAAATTGTATTTTCAAATCAATCGGTCCATTCTTCACGGCTTCATTTTGATTGCTTATATCAATGACAGCGATTGGATTACCCTTAAAACTTATGTAGGAAAGAAGTGGTTGTGGTTCTCGCATATAATATGTTTCTTGAAACTTGGCATACATATCGTAGAGTACCGCATAACGATTTTCTCCAAACTTAAGGTTTAGATCATCGTAGGGATACGTTTCAGAATTCAAATGTACTTTAATGTTTTGAAGATCACAATGCAACAATTTGTTATCTTTTTCAAATACAAAAGCTACATATCGTGGCCTTTCATGATTTGCAGACAATTTGACATTCCAGCTATGTTGTCTTCCGCCAACAAATGTGGGGTTAAAATAGCAATCCCAACTACGAAATGCTATTGGCAATGACCTTCCATCCTTTATTGTTTTAAGGAAACTAATTTTTCTATAGTCAGACAAATTAATATGTTGTACTCTCCACACGATGTTTGTAATGGTAAGACGGATATCTTCTTTTGAGTCTGTAGAATAACAGACACTTGCATCATTGGAACTTCGCAATAGAATCAAATCATGTTTGCTATTGCAAATTACTTTTTTAAAGTCTTCTGCAAATCCAAGCAAACGATTCAGTGGTAAACAGAAATTGAAGGTATTGGTTGACACATCATCTACATTCCATCCAGCATTACTCATAAATTTGCTTTCAGGTTCACTTAGAGAAATCCAATTTTTAACCTTAGTAGTCAGACCCAGATAACGTGTGCGATCAATTTCAATTCCATTAAGTTCATATCGAATTTCATCAAACATGTAACCCACGCAGTTATTTCTTAGTCTAGCATTTGAAGAAACTTCGCCATTTGCTTTTCTTAAATAACCTTCAATATAAAGATAGCTTTCCGATGGTAGAATGTAAAGGTCTTGGTTTTGTATACTTATGCGAATCTCATCATTATTTTTAAATGATTGAATATAGGGAACATAGCTATGATAGTCTCTCTTTATAATATTCTCATCTGAGAATGGACGTTCATTAATATTTAGAATTTCCGACATTTGGCTTTACTTTTAATTTGAGTAGTTTTAAAAATTCTCTACTTTTTTTAGTTAGTTGAGGTCTTGTCGGTCTAACAACCTGTTGTGAAATGTTTTTTGGAATTTGTTTATAATTGTATTTATTATAAATAAGCATTATTTCCTTGATTTAATATGAATTCGAAGTGTGATTTCCTCTCCTCGAAAATTTATTAGGCGACCTTCTTGATCTAATATCTGTACTTCAATACAACTTATTTCTTTGACGTTTACAGGCAAATAAATGAGATTCAACGGTCTCTCGGCTAATTTATAGCCTGGAGGGACATCCAATGCAAATTCATGTAGTATGTGAGCTGGGGAATTATTCATAAAGGATCCTGCTACAATATTGCAGTGTATTTGTATGACATTAACCTTTAAAATATTTACTGGGAGGTTGGAAATATGTTTCTTCCCAGGCTCTAAAATTTTTTCGGTGAAACCAAATAGTTTTGAAATAGACTTATCTTTATTAAAAAATATAGAATCATGAGATGATTCTATTTCTATTTGTAATGTATTATTGTTTGCTTTAATGTTAATGCTTTTGCCTGTATGTCTACTTTTATACTCGGCTTCTAAATAGTCGGCAATGTCTTGCAGCTCATACGATCCTACAGGTATTTTTATGACGCTATCACCAATATGAAACAAATTATTATCATTATCCACATTAGGTATTGAATTATACGTTTGAAAATCAATTAAACAACATTCATATTCAACATCCCCTAATTCTATTGGTGGTGAATAATATGAACGTAAATTGGATGTATTGCCAGTCAAAGTAAATGTTCTTGACATTGTGAGATCCCCTTTTAGAATAAATAAGAACACAGAGTATACATATTTTATATAGTTTATTTAAAATTATTTATCATATTATAATATATACTTTTTATCAATCCATGAATTGTGTTGGTTGGAAAACCCCAACCATTTAACATAAACTTTATCTCCCTTAGATTTTATAATTCTTTCTATCAAGTATATGTTTGAATATTTTGTAGGTAAAAGTTCTTCCCTGTAGAAACATCCTTGTATTGGATTCCCTTCATAGTCTTCTAGTAAATATGTTGTTGGGTTTGTTATGCGTATTGATTTTATTTTAAAAATTTCTGTCGTCCAGTTTGGTGTATAACCTTTTTCGAATTGATGTTTATATTTGCTGATACGTACATAAGTACCCACACGCAGATTGGGTTTCTTAAAAATTTTTATGTGATTATAAGCAGATTTAAGCAAAGCTTTCTCATTTGTAGAATTAACTTGGACAGGTGCCATATGTATAGTTCGATGTGGTCTTCTATTGTATTGTTTAATTAAATCTTTATAAACATTAATCCATTGATAATTGCCATTATAACTAAACTCTTTCCACATCATTCCCTTCAATGTTCTGTTGAAACGTTCAACAATTGAAGCTTTCAATACGCTGTAAGTGGAGTAGTGATTAATTGAATATTTTCGCATTAATTTGGAGAATTCCTTGTTGAAAAATTCTTTTCCATCATCAGTTTGTAAATTCTTGGGAATTCTTCCAGCTTTTAAGATTGTTTCAAAAGCTCTATAAACATCCGAGGCATTTTTGGATTTGAGTGCTTCACCCCATGCATATTTGGAAAATGTATCGATAACTGTAAGCATAAATCTATATCCCTTGTTTGCTTTAGAGTAGTTACCCATTTCTACTAAATCAGCTTGCCATAGATCATCGATGCCTTTCGTAATGACTCTTCGTCTTTTAAAATTTTTTCGTGCTTGAGTGTGAAGTTCATTTACTACTTTTCTTTTTTCCATGTTTCAATCTATATGGTATATTAGGGCAGGTGAATTAAACGGGTGCTGAGATAAGATTTTAAAAATTTCGTTTTGGGATTTTTTTAGTTGTGATATTTCTTCTCTTATATTACTACATTCATTAAATATGCCATTTTTTAATATTTCTTGTAAGTGCTGGTTTTGTGAATGTACGTATGATTGGTTGACTGCATCCGTCCCTTCCGATGGGGGAGCCAAGTTCTTAATCTTTTTATTTTGTATGTCAATATTGTTATCATTGTCAATATTGATTCCAAGTATTCTTGAAACATGTCCTCTTAATGCTATCGAGGTGTACTTTTGATTATAATGATGTCCAAATTTGTCAACTGTCATGAATTAGCTGTTTAATTAGTTAGTATATTATTTTTCCCTCACGTAGTTCTTCGATAATGGAAACAATCTCATTCGTATGATTATTGTTTCCAGCTTGTTGCGATGCTATCAACAGCCTTAATCGTTCTATCAATTCATTTGGATCGTCCCAGTATATATAGTTCGATTTAACTTGATTTACTCTCATTAGACCTTTACCAGTGTGAGTAACATTCATTAATTTCCTAATAATGTGTTTGTATTTATATCCTTTGTTGGATTTAATTCTTTCATCAGCATTGTAGTTTATCTTATGTGCGTTGGAGTCCAACAAAATTTTTTTATATATATCTAATTCTGATGAGTCGTAGTTGGAGGGTTTTTTATAAAACAAAAGTTCAAACAGGCCAGGTGTAAACGCCCAACTTTGATTTCCAATAGTGATTTTCTGATCGCTAATTTTTAGTGATTTATTCCCAAATTTCCATTCTCCATTAGCTTTATGTGGCCCATAAATTGTATCTAATTTTTTGTTATTGTTCAAGATAGAAAGGTTAATTGTATCCTCATCATTATTCTCAGAAAAAAATGTGTCATCATTTGACTCATAACTGTAATCTGGTTGAAAGTCTTTTTCGTGTTTAACATCTTTGGAAATATTTGACTCTAGTTGCATATCTGGTTTATATTTTTTATTAGGAGTACTAGTCATAATAGAATCTTTATAAGGATTCATGTATTCTTTTTTATGAGTATTGTTTGTCGATCCCTTTTCATTTGATAATTTTAGTAGCTTCTCTATTGGTTCTGTAATAGGTTTAAATGTGTTCTTCAATTCGTCGGCCTTATCCTGCTCACCCATTTTAATGCTTTGAAACTTTCTTTTCAATACATTTCGCGAGTGAACAAGGCGTTTCAACATTTCTTCTTCCATGGTTTCAAATATACTAACAGGATTTACTTATAATAGGAACATTTTAACTACCATTATGGTTGTATAAATATATCAAATCCTTTCCTATACCTCCCAGAGTCAATTTCATCATCTTTGCTTATTGTTAGAAATCCATATTTTTCTTTCCAACACTCGCGACACATTTCTTTGAAGTCATCAATATTCATATCACTTCCAACATGATCATTGTATATATGTTTCAAATTCAAATCATCTTGCTTAAACATAATAATCATATTAGCATTGTCCCGCACCAAATGCTTTGGAATGCGTGTATATGTTTGACATAGGTAAAAGGAGTCAACATGTTTATGCCGACCCATACTAAAGTAGATTTTTATATTATTTTGCTTATCGCAAGCCACATCATCAAATATCATAACTGAGTTTGGCTTGATCTCTTCAGGTTTCATAACATCATCATTACTACTAAAAGTATACAATCCCATACCATTTACGAATGAAATAAGTTTCTTCAGATATTCATATTTCGGTTGATATAGGGATTTTGAATAAATGTAAATATTGTGAAACTTTAATCCATTAGGACTTTCTATCAAGCTAAGCATCACATTAGTCTTCCCACAATTTGATGGTCCAACAATTAAGGCTCGTATAGTGTTAGGTAATAAAGTACTATGTCTGGGTATCTTCCTTTGTGTAAAATCCGCATTTTGTACGGAAATTTTAGTCTGTTGCTCAACTAATCGCATTTTAAAACTGACAAATTATTATATAAACAATGGCTATATATTCTTTTTATTTGTTTAGCAAAAAAAAGTATAAAATGATTGTTTATAACAAAATGAGGATTATTAGAGATAAAACTGTTAAAGGAGGAGGGTTGGTAAATAAATTTATAAACAATTTACCAGTGGAGCTTCATCTACCAGGTTATCAATTTTGTGGACCCGGAACGAAGCTTATGAAACGATTGGAGAGGGGAGATAAAGGTATTAATCCATTGGATTCAGCGTGTAGAAAACACGATATTGCTTATTCACAAAACACAAATCTTGAACAACGACATATTGCTGATCGAGAACTAGCTGAAAGGGCCTGGGAACGAGTAAAAGCAAAAGATAGTAGTATTGGAGAGAAACTTAGTGCATATCTCGTTACGAGCACTATGAAGGCAAAAACAAAGCTTGGTCTGGGTTTGGATAATAAAAAATCTAAAAAACTATCAGGTCAACAGATTTTTAAAAACGCTGTTAGAAATGCAACATCAACTTTAAAAACTATAAAACCCAATGACCTTAATGCAGCTATAAAAGTAGCAAAGAAAGAAATTCAAAAGTCATTTCATGGAAATAAATCAAAGGTGGTTATACCTAGAGTGATAAGGGTTCCAAAAAAAGGAGGATTTCTTCCACTTATACCAATTCTAACAGGGCTTGGAGCTTTGGGTGCCCTTGCATCAGGTAGTTCAGCAATTGCAAATGCTGTTATGAATGCTAAGAAAGGAAAACAACAACTGGAAGAGCAAACTAGACATAATAGAACCATAGAAGCCATAGCAATGGGTAAAGGCCTCTATCTTAAACCTTACAAGAAGGGATATGGTATATATGTGGATCACTCATCAAAAAACTAATAAAACTGCTGCCTAAAGCTCCACTCACTGACATAGATGTATATGACTTTGGAAAAAAATATATACCTCATTTTAGAGGTGTTTTTATGCGTGATAGATTACCAAAAAAACCATATATAAAAGAATGTGGAATTATAAATTTAGATGTTTATAGTGGAGCTGGAACTCATTGGGTGGCATATTACAAAAACAAAAATATGATTGAATATTATGATAGTTTCGGAAATCTGCAACCTCCAAAAGAAATATTAGACTACTTGGGAACAAATGTAACTTATAATTATAGAAGAGATCAATATTCTACCTACAATTGTGGCCACCTTTGTTTAAAGTTTTTGTTGAAAATGAGTGAACATTTTTGAATAAATATAATATTTAGAAAAGAAACTCATCCAGTAAAAATTTACACACCCAAGAAGATGCACGATATTGATCGAACTGATATAGCACTGGTGGATTTTCAGTATTGTCACGGAAATCACAAGAGCATATTTATTAAAGAACTATCATATATGTGTGGTGCATCTGTCGTTCCAAATAATTTCTTCTTTCGACCACCTTTCAATGCAAGAGAATTGACAGTGGAAGCACGCAAAACAAATGCTTATTGCAAGAAATATGTAAATGGTCTTGACTGGATGGATGGAAATATTGACTACAATGATGTCGAAGATGTTCTCAAACCATTAAACGATTACAAATATATATTTGTCGTTGGAAAAGAAAAGAAGAAATTTTTGCAGAAATATCTTGATTCTACTATTATAAATTTAGAGAATAAAATGAGTTTAAAGTCATGCCAGAACTATTCTACAAACTGCTTCATACATTTAAATAGTAATTTTAAGTGTGCCATAAATAATATATTCAAATTATTTGTATTCATAGAAAAAAATGGAATAATGTTGGAGACTTAATATATAATTCAATAAAAACATAAACAAAAAAAAAAAATGCATTTCATTTTTTGAATATTTTATTTACAGAATGAAAGGTTATAAATGTAAATATTAACATGAATAATGCTGAAATGTTATTCACGCTTCTATTACCACAAACATCTGGAACCAATTCAGGAATCAATAAATCCAATATTTTGGGTTTAATTGGCACATTGTTTGTGATTCGCCTTCTCATCAAGGGGCAGCCATATGACCATCTTAAATGTTCTACAACTGGACTATCAGTTCTCTCCCAATGAAGGATAGCAACTTTACAAAAGTAACATCTAGTTACATCTCCTACTCCAGTATAATAAAGTCCAACCGCTGCCATTATCTTAGGATCTGGGTACGATAATGGCCAACAGTTAAAAGTTTTTAAACGTTCGTCTTCTCTATTAAGTAGACACATCTTTCCCTCTCAAGTTATTCCACCAAACTATATTATGATCTGAAGCAAACTTAATACATATTAAATGAAACAACTCTAAAAATATTTTCCAAATATTTATTTTTTAAAAAATTTTATGCTAAGTAGGGTGGATAAAAATATTTGGATTGATTTATTTGTTTCAATTCCAATTTGTAGGCAGAATTTTCACATTCATCACGCAATGGTAATTTTGTTATGGAATATCCACCACATCCCAATTCCTTGACCTCTTCATCCCCCAAAGATAGAAACCTCGATGGCAAGTATAGTATTGTGTCATCCAATTTCAGGACAATCCTTTCTCCATATTTCGTATGTGTCCTGTAGGCTCCATTAATTATATATTCCTGGCTGTCATCCATCTCCTTCACCCTCATAATTTTTTTGTAGTTGAAGGAGTTGAACAAGTTTACTAAATTTGTATTTGACATTATTGCTTAAGTATTTATTCCAGACTAATTTTCATATGAAAATTTGTCACTATTTATACAAAAACCTTACCCCATAAATTCAATTTGTATTTTTCTTCCATTTTTACTCTCCCACTCTCTCTGGAAAATAATAGTAATTACATTTATCCCACAACCATTACTCAATCATCAACTATCAACCAAATTAAAAAAAAAGAATAAAACAAATATATTTTTTTATTTTTTATTTAGTCTTTATTCTTTATAAATGTTTTAATTTTTTATTATCTTCACAATTATCGAATTTAGAAACTATTCTTAAATATGTTTCTATATTTTCTTCAATGTGTTTATCAATATCTCGAATTATTTCTAGTAATTCGGGATTATGTATTACTTCAACAGAAAGTATTGTTGGTTGATCGGGAAAATTTTCCCGAATTCTATTAATCATCATACTATCAAAATTTTCTCCTGCCGTTATAAAAATATCATCGTCGACGTCGTCCAGGAAAAAGTCCATGGTATCGTCCCGTTGAATATGAATTTCCCGGATGCCATCCTTGGCATACCTTTCTTCACTGATAGCAGTAACTTTAAATAAAAATTGATTTTCTCCAGAGCTTTCAAGCTTTCTAAGTTCCTTTATTAAAGATGACTCCATTTTATTATTTAAAAAGTTTGGCTGAAACTGAATAATTTCTTCAAGCCTCAGCCCGTTTTAAAGCCTTTAAATGTTTACATTAAAATCCTTCTGATAAGGAATGTA